>NW_027106428.1:0-215 GCF_000696795.3 Halyomorpha halys | reverse complement strand
AATATTTGGAAGTTTTATTAAGTCACTTTTTTTTTTCTTTCACTTTTTTGATGTTTTATTTATTAACTTTTATTTTTTCATTTTTATAATATTTGGAGATTTTATTTATTTATTTTTATTTTTTTACTTTTTTAATATTTTGAAATTTTAATTATTTACTCTTATTAATTTTTAATTATATTTTTTTAATTATGTTTCTTTTTTTATTTTTTATC
>NW_027106427.1:0-1477 GCF_000696795.3 Halyomorpha halys | reverse complement strand
ATAAATAAAATAATCAAATTAAAAAATAAATAAAATTTAACGAATATTAGCAAAATTAAATAAAATATAAATGGCGTTGATGACCAATGAAGTTAGGCGCCACTAAACAACCAACCAAACAAACAATCGAAGGTAAGATGGATACAAAAGAAAAGGAGGTTTGACCAAGTAAAATTAAGGAATTTGAAGCACTACAACCAATGAAGCGTTAAGAGTGCAGTAGTTTGTAAGGCAGTACTGTTACAAGACCAACGGTTGTACAAAGAGGTGATTCAGGTAGAATCACGCTCGAAGGCGAGATTTTTACTCAATTAAGGGTACACACTTTATGAGACTGGATGGCTCCTGAACCCGCAGGGCTGACTCAAAGGCTACAGGTAATAGATAATAATTATCTGCCACAGTCGGGTCCTTGGAGTTAGTTGTCCATTGTCTTACCAATGAGCTACCAACTCCCTTATATTTGATACATGTTTATTAATTAAACCCCATTTTTTTGGTGTTGTAAGTATACAAGATTATCTTTTTTTTATTCAATTCTCACATTTTTTGTTTTTCATTTAATTTATTTTTTTTTTTTTTTTTTATATTCACTATCCTCCCTGTCTCATTTATATTCATGCATCTATCATTTAATTTATATTCATGTGTTATCTTCTTAAGTGTACTTATATTAATTACTTTAATATTAATTTTCTATTATATTTTACACTTTTCTGTATCCCCGCTCATTTGGTATATTTTGTTTCTTAATTACTTACACACGTTGTATCCCATTATTTTATACTTTACTTTTCCTTTGTTTTTCTATCTGTTTTTTAAAATATTTCTTCTCCCCCTTTTATGTATATTACCATTTATTGTTCACCTAATTTAAATACTTTTTACTATGTTTACTTTACAAATTATTTTCGTTATTGTGGCATAACTGCCGTCCCCACTCCTCCCAATACCAACGGTCACTTTATGTTCGACTGCCGCCAAACAGGTATGCATTCTGTCTCATGGATTTTATTATGTTCAAAATGTTTCGATATGTAAGGGAGATGCAGTCTTTATCAACTTTATGATTGACGAAATTCTCTGTCAAATTTATGTAAATGGACTCTGAGATGAGATGTTTGGTGTGGTTGGGGACAGTGGCAAGAATGGAAGGATTGTCGTAATTAAATTTATGGTTCAGGTTTAATGCATGCTCTGATAATTTAGATGCAAGTGGATTACAGGAGTTGATGGAAGTTTTGTTCTGGGAAATGCGGTTCTTAAGTTGGTTTTTAGTTTCGCCGATATAGAAGGAATTGCAGCATGGGGTTGAACAGGGTTATTATTAACGTCCCCAACCCACTCCTCCCAATACCAACGGTCACTTTATTTTTGACTGCTGTTAAAACGGGTATGCATTCTGTCTCATCATTTGATTTTTTTTTTTCTTTTTTCTTTTTACATCTCTTTATTTGTATTTTCTTTAATATTTCTT
>NW_027106426.1:80883-81302 GCF_000696795.3 Halyomorpha halys | reverse complement strand
AACAGCATATTGATTTCTATTGGAAAATGTAGTTACATTTTGCATAAGAAAATTATTTAATTATATTAGAATACATATTATTATATAATATTAATATAATGATATAGGATTATATGATGATTATTAGTGCCAACGTTTCGTCCAGAATTTCAGACCTTCATCAGGGCTAAGAACAACAACAAGAATAACAACCATAATGATCATTATAATTGTTAATCATTATGGTTGTTATCTTGTTTTTATTCTTAGCCTTGATGAAGACTTGAAATTCCGGTCGAAACTTTGGCAATAATAAATAAAGTTTTACTTATTTTTGTTCTTTATGACCTCACCCCCAACCATCTCATGGTATACGATTAAATAAAAATTATTTTCATATCATGAATATTATCATTTTATTAATAAAATAATGCAATCTG
>NW_027106426.1:79465-80307 GCF_000696795.3 Halyomorpha halys | reverse complement strand
ATTACACATCAATTGACTGCGTTCATTTAATACTCCCTAATAAGAATTTCAATGTTCTGCTGTATGGCTCTTCAGAAGAATCTTTTTTTTTTTTTTAAATTTATTTATTGACATTCACAATTGTATTTAAATAAAAATACATCTAGTAAATTTGATGTAAGATAGATATCATGAATATTATCATTTTATTAATAAAATAATGCAATCTGTCACTTATAAGTGAAATGAATAAATATGAATATTAATGACCTTCGATATAATCGATTCATTCATTACAAAAAAAATAAAAATCTGTGCCACTACTACCTATGAAGAATCAGGCGTTCGGTACTTAGTAAGGAAGTACTTTTTTTTTTTTAACAACGGCTATACAAGGAGGTGATCTGCTCAAGATCACGCTCAACCACTAGATTTTCCATAGAGGCTGGGTTAGCCCAGAAAGGCTAGGGAACCCTCAGGGTTGACTCGCGGCTACATTAACATAATAAATAATTATGTGTGATAGTCGGATTTGTACTCAGGTCCTTGGAGCTAGTAGCACAGCTATTCATATAACATATATACAATAAATAGAAATAATAAAAAAAAAATATGTATCATATAGTTTACGGCTTGGACGAAGGAGTACAATGGAGAGGGTAAGATAGCAGAGAAAGTGAAGGCAAAAAGGTGGGACCTATCAGCCTTCTGGGGCGTGGCAGAGGAGTAGGGGAAGACTGGTGGACAGAAGAAAAATGGCGGACATGCCTATTGATCTAAGACCCAAGGGCGTGGTCTTATTGGATTCATTTTTCATATGAAGGAGAATAGGGTTATGGTAACCCCTTGGTTTACGGTATTTC
>NW_027106426.1:76624-77194 GCF_000696795.3 Halyomorpha halys | reverse complement strand
ATATTTTGCAAAACCAAACTTTTGTATTTTCTTTTTAAATATATGTATTTTTTAAGCAATCCACTGTGAAGGCGGTGTTTGCCTTGTTATCTACAGGTGACTAACCTATTCTAACCATGGTAGGGGGGTCCAGTTTTTCATTTTGTGGGCCTGCCACTTAATGGAATAGTCAAAGCCCTCAGACCGGATTAGAACCGGCGTCACCCGCAAAGATCTCTATAGATTTAGTAGATTCCGATTGCTACAACATCTTGACATAAACTTCCCATTCTCTAAAAAAACTCTTATATACTGTGATAATAAGACCAATTTGGACATATAGAATTGATCTTCTGGGCTCTACCAAACCATCAAAGTCCTCCCGTATTCAATCTGTACAATCCAAAATACTTGATGCTCCTTATTACGACAGAAATAAACTCATTCAAGACCTCAACATCCTATTCGTTGCAGATTTGGCCCGAAATTGATAAACCTCCTTTCATTCCAAAACCCTTACCCACCCAAACCTATTAGCTCTTAATCTCTCATCCTTAACAATCCCTGATGATTCTACGAGGCGTCTGAAAA
>NW_027106426.1:75933-76574 GCF_000696795.3 Halyomorpha halys | reverse complement strand
CTGAAAAGAAGATGGCCTCGTGACCTTATATTGTAAACTGTTTTTAGAGTTCCACTACTGGGTAGTTTCTCTACATCCTGTATCATATCATTATGCCATTATGATTATGATATCAAATTTACTGGTTGTATTTTTTTATACAGTTGTAAATATCAATAAATAAAATAAAAAAAAATATTTGGTTTGGAAGAAAAATGAATAAATTAGTTAATGAGGTGAAGATAGTTAATCGTAGATAAATAAGGGGAGAAGATGGCCGGGGGTGCAGCCAGCAAAAAAAAAAAAACACAAATAAATAAAAATAATTTATGTGAGCCGACGTTTCGACCTGATTTTCATGTCTTCATCAGGGCTATAAAACAAAAAAGAGATAACAACCATCAATCAGAGAAATATAAAAATAAAATAAATAATAGACTAACATATTTGGAAATATAAATAACAATGAATCGAAAATATAAACTAGTTCATTAATAACCATTGAATTATACAGTAGTAGATTGATAACATAAGAATATAAGATGAAATATAATATTACATATATGAAATATAATATTATATTTAAATTATCTGTCAAATAAAATGTTAAATTTAATAAAGCCTAGTTTATGGCTTGGATGAAGGAGTATAATGGACAGGGT
>NW_027106426.1:72896-74898 GCF_000696795.3 Halyomorpha halys | reverse complement strand
TCGATTCATTCATTACAAAAAAAATAAAAATCTGTGCCACTACTACCTATGAAGAATCAGGCGTTCAATACTTAGTAGGGAAGTACAGTTTTTTTAACCAACGGCTATACAAGGAGGTGATCTGCTCAAGATCACGCTCAATCACTAGATTTTCCATAGAGGCTGGGTTAGCCCTATTTAAGCTACCGAACCCTCAGGGTTGACTCGCGGCTACATTAACATAATAAATAATTATGTGTGATAGTAGGATTTGTACCCAGGTCTTGGAGCTAGTAGCACAGCTATTCATACAACATATATACAATAAATACAAATAATAATAATAAAAAAATATATGTATCATATCTTTTAATGCTCAAAATAATGGTAATAATTTTAATCAGTTTACATAAATATCACCGCTAACATAGAAATTAGTAATTTGGTAAATCCCGTCATATTTATAAAAAATATCAGGCTTGGAAATATTTGTTGTCATAACAAACCCATATTTTCTTATATTTCTTAATCTTGCTTTTGAGCTGATATTCCACGATTCCCATACAAGTTCTTGGATTGAAACTGTTATGTTCAAGATTGTTGTTGTGAACAAAGAGTTAATTATAGAGCATTAGTAACGACCTAAGTCGTTAAGATTTCCGATTGCAATCGCGTCCATAACAGGAATTTAGGTCAGTAAAATTTATGTATGAATTTTGGTAACATTCCTGGGATGTTATGCTATATTTCTATCGATACAAAATATGAAAGGAATTAAAACCCGAGAAAATACGTCACGCTCCATCTAGATCTTCAAATAAGAGTAGAAACTACAGTTCATTCACCGAACGGTATTATCTGAGTTTGAATTTTGAAAAATAGACCGAAGCGAAATTTAGAAATCTGATTTTATTAATATGCTGAGGTGATAAAACTTTCCGCTAGAACATATTATTATTATTTTGTACAACGTTTAGGGATTTACCCCATACTCATATACTATGTATTCTAAAATTGTACTAATTAATTTAATATTATCAACAATTTTTTTCAATATATTATGTATGTATACCATTATAAATCTATATTTACCTCATATTTGTCATTTTATCAATTTCTCTTATGAAATTTCGTCGTTTATATACATATAATTTAAAATAAAGTTTTTACAATGATATTATTTAAATAATGCCTTTCACAAGTGGTACATTCACTCATCCCTGTAGCACAAAACAATGTACTATATTAGGCATTACCTCTTAGGACAATATGCCAATGTGCTGTTTTTTTTTACATCTTTATTGATATATCTATATTTAATACATTTTGCTAATTAAGTTAAAAATTATGTTTTGTTTTTTTACGATTGGACAATTTTGTTTCTAAATATTTTCCCTGATTTTTTATTTTAATGGGTCAGCATATTTACTATATCCCCTTAAAAGGTATTTTAATTGTACTTTATCTGTTTTATAGTTTACGGTGTATTTAATACTTTTAGTTATGTGAATTTCTTCTAAAATCCTTCTGTTTTGTGTAATGTCTATTTTTGTAGTTAAATTTATGGTTAAAAGTGATGCTATGGTTAGCTAGTTCAGTTCAATTTATATTTTACACGTTGTGATATCTCCCCAATATTTTTTTTTTCATAATCAAGACTATATATATATATTTACATTTACAACTGTAGGTAATAACACTTCTAGTAAATTTGAAGTAAGATCATAATGGTGTTATACAGGCATGTAGAGAAACTACCCATTGGTAGCATTCTAAAAACATTTTTACCTTAGAAGGTCTCGAAGCCTTCTTCTTTTCAGGCGCCTCGTAGCATTCTTCAATTGATTCGTAAAGTATGCATCCATCAAAACTTTCCAAATTCTCGTTAGAACGATATGAATAATGCACATCAATTTATTGCGTTCATTTATTGCTCCCTAATAAGAATTTCAATGTTCTGCTGTTTGGCTCTTCAGAAAAATCTTTTCTTTTTTTTTTAAATTTATTTATTGACATTCACAAT
>NW_027106426.1:70620-71856 GCF_000696795.3 Halyomorpha halys | reverse complement strand
TAGACATAATCTCATTTGCAAAAACAGGATAAAGCTGAAGTATACTGGGCTGTACGAAATAATATGACAGAAATGCCTCCTTTGGTGTAGAAAGAAAAAAAATGTTGGTAAAACCAAACTTTTGTATTTTCTTTTTAAATATATATATTTTTTAAGCAATCCTCTGCGAAGGCGATGTTTGCCTTGTTATCTTCAGGTGACTAACCTATTCTAACCATGGTGGGGGTCAAGTTTTTCATTTTGTGGGACCGAAACTTAATGAAAAAGTCAACGCCCTCAGACCGGATTCGAACCGGCACCACCAGCAGATCTCAGAACTATAGACCTAACCCAAACCAAGTGACGGCCCTAATTAGATTTTTTGTTTCTAAAGAAGAGACAAGCACTTTATTCAAAAAGCAGTGCGGCTCTAGTTGCTACACACATGGCATACTAAAACAAGTTGGACAATTATTATTATAAAATGCAATAAGCCGGACCCACCCACTAAGACCGAGATAATCCTTATTCTTATATTGCATAGGCATACCCATTTCTATTCTCCAAACCTTTCTCCACATATCCCCAAACAGTGTTAATTCTATCTTATCATAATTAAAAGACTATATCCAAAATGTAAACAATATGTATTTTTGTAAAAATTGTTGCTGTTAACAAAAAATGGAAAGGAAAATTTTTCTAAATTTGTATAAATTCATCTAAATATCATCAGATTACCTTTACTCTGCGGCGTAAACATCTACCTTCCTGTCCTACAGTATTTTTTATTAATATCCCACTAACGCCTGTTGAATAGATTCGCAACTTAGGACTCCATCTTGACAAGAGACTTACTTAGAATCCCCATATTATACTGAAACGACAAAAAATTGCTCGTAGATTCCAATTACTACAACACCTTGACATAAACTCCCCATTCTCTACAAAAACTCCTTTTATACACTGTGATAATCAGACAAATTTGGACATACAGAATTGATCTTTGGGGTTCCACCAAACCTTCAAAGTCCTCCCGTATTTAATATTTACAATCCAAAATCCTTCGTAAAATCCTTGATGCTCCTTATTACGACAGAAATAAACTCATCCATTAAGACCTCAACATCCTATTCGTTGCAGATTTGGCCCGAAATTGATAAAACTCCTTTCATTCCAAAACCCTTACCCACCCAAACCTATTAGCTCTTAATCTCTCATCCTTAACAATCCCTGATGATTCTACGAGGCGTCTGAAAA
>NW_027106426.1:68614-69515 GCF_000696795.3 Halyomorpha halys | reverse complement strand
AATTAAAATATGAACATATAAAAAAATATTTTTGTACCTTATATTGTAGATTTTGCTATACCATAAACAAAACAAAAAAAATGAAGCGATAAGATCCATTGTATCACTTCTTTCTCAACTAAGGTTCGCAGTTCTCACTCCAAATCCCCACACGCTTTCGAAATCCCTGGTTTGTTCCACCGACCACATAGTCTGCCTGATTGAATTGCTCTGAGAAAATTAAGTAATTAGAAATTCGAGATGCGTTAATAAGTATTATATATTACGAAAAATATATAAGGTTTCATTGTAGCCCAGAAGTGGGTTCGTTGTACCAGAGTTAGCTCATTTAATATTATTTCCTGATCTAGATATAACTGCGAAACTAACTTTTTTTTTTCGGCCAAGACTCCCATTGGAGTCCTGTACTGCCTAACCATGGTTGGAGGTCAAAGTTCTTGATTTTGTGGGACCGCCACTCAATGAAAAAAGTCAACGTCCCAGGCCGGATTCGAACCGGCACCGCCAATAGACATCACATGGGTAAGACTGTGTCTTAACCACTGAGCTATGGGTGGCCCAAAACTAACTTTACTTCTTGAATAGTTGAGTTAGTTTGCACTTACCTTAACCACAGCACTGTAACTCTCTTTAGACGGATTAAATGGCTTGTGTTGATAGGGTTATTAAAGACGTAGTCAGTTAACACTCCGTTATTACACGCCTGGTTATCAACAGCAAGTATTACGTACCACTTTTGAAACATATGAATATAACATAAGATTCTTCTGATAAATAAGACATCAACTGGAATAATCATATAGATCTAACAGATATAATTTAAGTCCATGCAACTTATTGAAAACTAGTGAAAGTTGTACAGTAACGCGAATTGATGGAGAGAAAAATATTTAAAAAAAAA
>NW_027106426.1:60286-67714 GCF_000696795.3 Halyomorpha halys | reverse complement strand
CAACCACCCAAATCCACTTGTTTCTAACCTGGCTTCTCCTTCATTACCTAATAATCCTCCTAGGCGTCTGAAAAGAAGATGGGCTCGAGATCTTCTCCTCTAGAAATGTTATTGGAGTTCTATCAGTGGGTAGATTCTCCATATGTTTTTATCATGTCACTATGTCAAATACAGCAAATTTACTTGTTGTATATATGTCTATACAGTTGTAAATATCAATCAATAAATTATTAAAAAAAAAAAAATGTTTGTACTGTTATATTGTATCTATCTATGCTAATTATATATTCTCGATAATTATCATTAAACACGTTAGTTCATGAACTAAACCCTGTTTCCCTCCGTACAATAGCAGTAGCATTGACCCAACTTTAAAAGGCAGAACACATAAACCATTAAACAGTCCAACAGGGCATACGTACCAATTCCTATTGTTCCATGAGAACTATGGTAAGGCCGCCGTAACCAAACAAGAATCCCAGCGTAAATAATACACACGTAGCGAATAAAACAAAGCGAAGCAATACAATAGAGGAATTATGCATTAAGTAGAGAATCTTAATGGGGAAATAATTACAGATAGTTGTAGAGGTAATGTGTGGTTTACAAGATGTATTCTGAGGCTCTATTCTCAAGAATTCTTTTTCAAAGCTTCAAGTTTATTAAAAATGAAAGCTTATAAGAAATATATGTATATGAGGGACATCTCTTTTAATTAAATAAAATATTTCTTTTATTCATTGGTTTCCATTTTAAGAATTTATCCACACTCAATGTTACGAACGGAGTCCAACGTATAAAGGAATTTCCGTAACGTTTGTACTTGTTTTGGGTTATCGTTAATTGAAAGATTGAAAATTATATGAAATTAAAATTCTGTTAATGTATTAAATTATTGCACAAGAGGAAAAATATATACATAATAATTAATAGTATAAATAAGGTATATATATTGGGTTAGTAGTATTAGTAAACTTTTATAACAAACAAAACAATAAAGAAAATATAAGAAATCAATCAATATAAACAATATAAAACAAAGGAGAGGTCTTCTTCAACACAAAATAAAATATTTATGGTTGATAGTGAATTAATAACGTCAAATGGGTGAAATCGAATAATAATGTCTATATGATCTTGAGTTGAGAAGGAAGGCCGTTTAGATGATAGCTGTAGGATGACAGCAAAGTATCAATTGTAAATTGCTGTACCCGTGTAAACTGAATTCGACGGCAAGGTATACTTAACAATATATATCGCGGTCACAGTGACACAATGCGATACATATAAACAAGCGCTGGTAACGAGATCTCACAGTCGAGTATTTTAAAACATATGACGCTGCACTATTGATTCGTTATTACAAATAATTGAATATTCGTATTTACAAAATATTTTACATCATATTACCGAATAATTTATACATTTAAAAGATAAAAGTAGATTGATATAAATGTTATTTACTGTACAATATGTTTATGTAAATAAAAATTTTCAATCTTACAGAAAATAAATAAAATGTTTACGTGCGTATGTTAACACTCAGAGAAAGAGATTATAGGCTTACAATAAATGAAATAGAATGGAAATGATTTAGAATAAATTTTCTAAATAACAAGAGTATACTGCATCAGTGGTAGAGCCTGATCTAGTTGTAAACTGACCTTTGTCAGTGTATTATTATCTGAAATAATTATAATTGATTGGTGAGCTGGTAAAACTGATGGTGGAATGTAAATTTAATGGATTTTAAATAAGTTAACCATGGTGAAAAGGGAAATAAAACCTCTAAATTTGAATGAGTAATACAAAAATTGATTATTAGGGTATATTCAAAAGGGAATACTGCATGGCTTAGTTGTTAGTTAAATTGAATTTTGTTATTGATTGAACAGGGATATATATAAAGTTTTCTATGACGCTGGAGGTCCGATTTTTTCATGTTCTCTTCTCTCTCGTTCTGCCTCTGCCGCTTCGGCTGGGTGCTGTGTAGAATTACTCACTCATACTTAATTTATTACACATAAAATAAAAGAGTGCTATAGCTCAGAGACCTAGTCCACTCTGTGTACTTAGTTCATACTTGGGTCTAGACTACCTCTCGTAATTCAATGGTTTGTCAATGGATTACAGAATCTTCAAATAATTTATTATAATGGACAGTTCTTCTGCCCCCCCCTGTTACAAATGCATGTTACAAAATTCTGATACTCATTAAAATTAATTTATTCGTCTTAGGCATTGATCGCTGTCTACGTTAATAATTGTACATATGCTAAATTTGTTTGTTTATTATTATCCGTTATTAAGCACCATAAGTTACGTGATACATATAAACTGTATTTTTTAATTCATCTTTTCAAATTCCCATCCTCATGTATCAGTTGGTATAATGGCACTTATTGGCCTGCATAATTAAAAGTGTAGTATTTTTAGAAAACGATCTGGATAAAATGTCAAAGATTAGTTGTGATTTCAACACAGGTGCTTAGATTTTTGGTTGACAGATTCAAGTTAACACAAATGTCAGTCTAACTAGATCAGGCTCTACCTCCGACGCAATATTCTCTTGTTATTTAAAAAAAAATAGTCTAAATTATTCGAATTGTATTTCAGGTATCATAAACCCATAATTTCTTTTTCTTAGTTTAGATGATTTCTTAAAATGAAAATCAATAAATAAAAGAAATATTTTGTTTAATTAAGAGAGCTTTTTGACTGAAGCTGGCAGCGAGGACTGCTTTATAAACACCCTCAGTGACTTGACCTTGACCTTACATATCTCATATTATTCCGTTCCTACTTCTCTGATAGAACATTTAAAGTTAAACATAACCTAGCCTACTCATCCCTGTTCCTCAAGATAATGTCCTGGGTCTCATTCTCTATACGATCTATGCTGCTGATATCCCAACCCACCCTAACACAGTCCCAACATACGTTGATGACACATGTGTACAGTCTGTAAACAATGAACCTACTACTGCATCACAAATTCTGTAGTCACACATATCCACTGAAGAATGGTGTCAGAACTTGAGAATCAATATAAATCCTAACAAATCCCATTAGATTACCTTTATTCTCCGTCGTAAACCTTTATTCTCCTTCCCTATGGTATCTTTTTGTAATATCCTACTAACGTCTGTTGTACAGGATTCTATCGTGACGAGAGACTCACTTGGAATCCCTATACTAGATTGAAACTGCTAGATTAAAATTAATTTATTCGTCTTAGGCTTTGATCGTTGCATACGATAATAATTGCAATTAATTTGCCTGCATAGAGAATATTTTTTTCTGACTTGAAAATTAAATAGTTATATCACTTGAGCAGCCGCCCTCCTTTCTCTTTCAAGGAGCCCAACTTCTTTCGTTACTTGCCTTCGAATGGCCTGTGAGTCGGTATCGTAACCTGTGCAGGCTTTGGCAGCCAGCGGACCTGATCTAACTTTATTCTGGGTTGAATAGCTAATATGAAGAAGCTTGAAATGGTATTTTAATTAGCGCAAAATTGAAATTAAATATTTTTTAAGTAGGACAGACTTTATGTAAGGTATGTAGTCATATCATCAAAGTAGGTTACTCCTTAAGGTATTGCTCTAATGATGTCGAAAATTACTTTTTCTTAATTTTTAAATATGTGCTGTTAGTTGTTTTGCTCTTCGATAGAGTCTTTCTTAAATTGTTGAAGCCAACTATTTCCAGATTCTTTCATGAATTTTTGAAAGTGCTGCAATTCTTTCCGACTAAATAATAAACTTGGCTCTTTTTCTTGATAGAAAACAATCAAACAGACATGTCAGAATTTTTGTGCCATTTAACGAAAATGAGGGATACGATCAAACATTTCTGGATTCTATTAATGGGTTAAGTACACATAATATTAACAACGTTCAATATCTTATAAAATACATTTCAACGGTACACATTTTAATTTTTTGTATATTATCTCGATCAAGTGATGAAGTGAAGTATATGTTGTAAGCAAAGGTCGTAACTGATCTAGTATATCTGGAAGATGCTGAACACTTGGTTTACTGGAATCGTCAGTTTCACAGATTTCGAACTTCAAAATGAAATAACTAAAAAATCATAGCATTACTTTCAATGATATTACATAGTAAATTAATAATTTTAACCAAATAATTTATATACACAATTATTTTTTCCTTAGCTTCCTAATTTTTGAAATTTGTGAGTAGTATAATTATTGCTACGAAGATGTTTCAAATTCGTTATCTCGATTGCCGAAGAAACTAGAGACGATCTTTAGTACGTTTGTTGAAGTGGCAGTGTAATTAAGTTGTTCGAAGACTTGGAGGATTGTCAGGAATGGAAGAGGAAGTCAGGTTAGAAACGAGTTGGTTTGGGTGGTTGGGAAGTTTATTATGGAAGGATTGGTATCCGGTTCTGGCCAAATCGGCAACATAGGGGACATTGAGGTCCTGATGGATGATTTGATTTTGACAAAGTAAGGAGTATTAAGGATTTTACGCAGGATTTTGGACTGTAAGGATTCGATTCGAGAGGAATTAGATGGTTTAGTGGAGCCCCATAGCTCAATTCCGTATTTCCAGATAGGCCTTATAATAGTCATATAGATCAGTCTTTTGTAATGGATTGGAAGTTTGGACCGTTTGTCTAGTAATTGTTGTAATAGTCGGAATCGACGAGCAGTTTCCTGTCTTTCTAGTCTTGTATGAGGATTCCATGTCAGTCGTTTTTCCAGATTTAGTCCTAAGTAACGGATGTGTTCGATAGGGGTAAGAGTAACATTATTAAATGAAACTGTATGGGAGTCGGTAGGTTTCCGATGAAGGGTAAAGGTGATTTGATGGGATTTGTTGGAATTTATCTTAATCCTCCGATTACACCATTCTTTGAGGGCTGTGATATGGGATTGGAGAGTTTGGGATGCAATTAATGCGTTATTATTAACTGCGAGCACACACAGAGGAATAAGTGGGGTATTATTAAAAGATACTTTGGGTCAAGACGAAGGTTTACGACGAAGGGTAAATGTGATTTGGTAGAATTTGTTGGAATTTATTTTAATCCTCCAGTTTTGGCACCATTCTTCAAGGGTGGTGATGTTTTGTTTTTTTTAAATTCAAATTTCTCGCTCTATGTGGTATATTTTTGTTTTAAATCCATTCTGTCTATTGTTACCTTTTTTATATTCTGTGCGTGAATATTTTCCTGAGGTAAAACGTTCTAAATGTAGACTCAGTTTAGCCATCTCATCCCAAGGACTAAAACACGTACTTACATTCTCCTGACCACACAAACTCCCAAAAAGAGAAATTTTCTAGTGTATCCAACTCGCTTTGTAAAGAAGATCAGGTTTCTTCTGTAAAATTTTTAATAGAGCTGTTCTTGTGAAAGAAGACATTTTGGCTCGGGCTGAGAACAGGAGCCTGTTGAAGGTTTTTTATACCCTGCGTGTCCTATTGTTTTCTTCGACGTGGCCATGCACTTGATATCCGTTTATTCGTTTTTTTTTCCTCACTCACCTCGGATTCATAAGCATTACATGTTTTATTAACTATTTCAGTACAGCTTTATCTTTTAGTCATACACGTATTTAGAGCTCTCAGTAATCGGTCAAAAGTTTAGTATCACAAGTTTTGTTGTCTAAGTATTATCCCAAAGATACTTGGGATTTTTATTAAATTATTGTTTTACTGTCTGAACTTCTTATTAATTACAAATACTCATATATGACTTATATGACAGTAATAAGGTATCTTTACAATCCAAAAACCTTAATGCTTCTTAATTTATCACAAATGAAATCATCAGTCAGGACCTTAATGTTCCATATGTTGCCGATTAGGCCAGAACTAGATATCGATCTTCCCATGATAAACTCCTCAACAACCCAAATTTGCTTGTTTCTTCTTTCATACTTGATGATTCTCTTAGATGGTTGAAAAGAAGAGAGCCTCGAGACCTTCTACTCTAGAAGCTGCCAGAGAGTAGCTTCTCCACTAGACTGTATCGCGCCACTCTAACATAAATGATATTACATTTACCTTTTGTATATTTGCGTTATACTGTTGTAAATTTGAATAAATATAAGAAAAATTGGTTTTACTTTATTAAATTAGTACCACTACAACCCATGAAGGATTAGGGGTGTAGTACTTTGTAAGTACTATTACTAGACCAACAGTTGTGCAAGGAGGTAATTTGGTAAGAATCAAGCTCGAAGAGGATGGGTAGAGCCCTGAGGGCTCCCTAACGCTCAGGGTTGACTCAACGGCTATAGTGAAGCATGTGATAATTATCTGCCCAGCCGGATTCGAACCCAGGTGCTTGGAGTTAGTAGTCCATTGCCTTACCAATGAGCCATCCACTCCCAAGAAGGGGTATAATATAGAAAAACACTAAAATTGAATAATGGTATTATATAAATGTATGAAATTAATATTAAAATATAGTACTATGAAGTCAAATATAACGTCGATAAATAAAAATAATCAACAAATATTCTCGCATCAATCACTTGTAAGATATTTATGTAATATTTTTGTGACTTTGAGAATTCATTAATAAAATTACAAGAAATAATAATTATCTGCCCAGCCGGATTCCAACCCGTGTATTTGGAGTTAGTGGCCATTGCCTTACCAATAATATAGCCGTTCCCATTGGTTTTACTCACATTTCCTAATTTGATAGATATTTAACTATAATTTATACTTTTTTCCTCGAAATTGATAGGCCTTGTCAATTATTTAGATAAATATATAAAAAGTAAATTAAAACCTATTCGTCGATTTCTGTCATTCATCATTATTAATAAAACGTTTTTTACTCAGATATTAAATTAGCTATAAATACGTTTTATTTCCCACTTCTTTCATTACTTTATCTGTATCTATATTCATTCTGT
This sequence comes from Halyomorpha halys, assembly GCF_000696795.3. Classification (NCBI taxonomy): domain Eukaryota; kingdom Metazoa; phylum Arthropoda; class Insecta; order Hemiptera; family Pentatomidae; genus Halyomorpha; species Halyomorpha halys. Next base: position 60,813 of record NW_027106426.1, on the reverse strand, counting down.
ACAATTATTTACTTTAATCATTGTATATGTCTAGAGAGAATAAAAAATGACGGCTGTTTCAAAACGTAAAAAAAATATTTTTTCTTTTGGAGCTCTATATATTTAAGAGTACCACTAGAAAAAATAATAAAACTTCCTTTGAAGTCGGGGAAATTTGCTAAAATATGAGTCCTAATAGAGCAATTTACATTCACTAGCTCACGAGATATATAATACTATATAAGCTCCGAGATAACGTTTTAATTTGCAACATTTCATAAAGAATACACTGAAAAATCAGCAATTAGTTTATTAATTTTGATAAATCTATATCTCAAAACCTATTCGACGTACAGATGTCTATTGGCGCTCAAATTAAAGCTAGTTTAATGCAGTATAAAAGTAGTTTATAATGTTTATCTTCGTAGGAGTGGTAGTTTTCATGATAATCGACAAACCAAAATTCACAAAATGTTGATTTCTTGTCGTTTGAATAAAAACTTTGATTTATGAAAAATATATCTCAGGAACCATAAGACGTACAGATG
>NW_027106426.1:59044-59704 GCF_000696795.3 Halyomorpha halys | reverse complement strand
TAGGCCTTGTCAATTATTTAGATAAATATATAAAAAGTAAATTAAAACCTATTCGTCGATTTCTGTCATTCATCATTATTAATAAAACTTTTTTTACTCGGATATTAAATTAGCTGTATATACGTTTTATTTCCCACTTCTTTCATTACTTTATTTGTATGTATATTCATTCTGTTCAATTATTTACTTTAATCATTCTATATGTCTAGAGAGAATAAAAAATGACGGCTTTTTCAAAACGTAAAAAAAATATTTTTTCATTTGGAGCTTTATATATTTAAGATTATCACTAGAAAAAATAATAAAACTTTATTTGAAGTCGTGGAAATTTGCTAAAATATGAGCCCTAATAGAGCAATTTACATTCACTAGCTCAGGAGATATATAATACTATATAAGCTCCGAGATAACGTTTTAATTTGCAACATTTTATAAAGAATACACTGAAAAATCAGCAATTAGTTTATTAATTTTGATAAATCTATATCTCAAAACCTATTCGACGTACAGATGTCTATTGGCACTCAAATTAAAGCTAGTTTAATGCAGTATAAAGTAGTTTATAATGTTTATCTTCGTAGGAGTGGTAGTTTTCATGATAATCGACAAACCAAAATTCACAAAATGTTGATTTCTTGTCGTTTGAACAAAAACTTTGAT
>NW_027106426.1:55424-57029 GCF_000696795.3 Halyomorpha halys | reverse complement strand
GATTTCTCAAAATAAATTAACTAACTACTGATATTTCAGTACATTTTTATGAAATGTTGCTTTTTAAAAGGCTATATCTCGAGAACTATTGGACGCAAATAGCTCTATTAATGTGGCTAATATTTCAGCAAATATACTCTTCTTTAAATAACGTTCTCTTAGATTTTCTAGTGTTGTTGGTAGTTTTTAAGATATAAAGCTCCGAATGAAAAATTAGTGTTTTTTTAAAGATTTTTAAACAGCCATCATTTTTTATTCCCCCTACCTATACTTTGCAGACCCATCAACTTTGACTAGTAATTATACCTAGTTTTCATTAAAATAATAAAAAATTGGGGTGACATAACTGCCTTTTTTTCTTCCCGGCTCTTGTACTAGTCTTTTGTTTCCTGAGATATATCTTTTTATAGATATATATTTTTCATAAATCAAAACTGTTGTCAGTACAACTAGAAATCAACATTTTTTTGAATTTATTTTGTCGAATATCATGAAAATTGCATTAAGCTAGCTTTAATTTGAGTGCTAATCAAGGTTCTACAGAACGCCACTGTGGTATGCCACTTAGTCGTTTTTGGTCGTAAGAAAATTCAAGTTTTCTTCTCACGGAAAAATCTTTACTCCTTGGGTTCCAGGGCGTGACAAATGAACTCACAGACATGGAACTTGTTGAACAATGGTTGGATGATATTGTCTCAACACTATGGCCCAAGTAATGGAGTATAGCAGGTATAAATTTTAGTGAAGACTTTCCTTTAAAAATAAAGTATGCCATCAATCTTATATTATTATCGCAATTGTAAAATGTATTATATAAACAATAATTATAATTTTATTTATAAAATATATCTATCATAAATTTGTTTTATAACAAAGAGTTAGGTATTTGAAGTATGTCAAATATTTATAAATTATTTTTAATATTAATAATTCATGAAATATATGAAAATGAGTTAGATATTAGACAGTATGTCATGACAATGACAAATATGGCTGTGTCGATTCAAGCTGTATCGTGTATAATAGTTTAACTAGGCATTTTAACTTTCTCTCTTAGGTTTACTTTCTAAAATTTGAAGGTTCAATATCGAATGTGCTTAAATCTTACTTTTATAATTTAATTTAATATTGGAGATGTTGGATTTTATAATTATTATATGTGATATCAATACAAGAAATAGGTAAGCCCCATCATCTTAATTTTTTTTTTATATTATTCTAGTTTACGAAATTTAATCCTAGCACGTTTCGGATATTTCTATATTATTCACTGTTATTCAATGTTTCCCAGTTTTAATATTTCGAATGAGCATTTCACCATAGAGATTGACTAACTACAATTTCAAAAGTTTTAAAAAAACTACTTTTAATAATATGTTTGACTCCAACATATTTCTTTTGCAAAAGTATGGTAGAAATGTAAAAATATAACAGTTAACTGAAACTTCCATTCTGCTCTTAAACATTAAATAATCAGTATTTTAATTTCATTGAATTTATATTTCAGCCTTTCAGTTGATTGCTGTTTTTGATTTTGATTGATTTGCTTAGTATTTTCAATATTAATTTTATAACAATTTTGTATTGAATATAAAAAAAAAAAAA
>NW_027106426.1:49504-54886 GCF_000696795.3 Halyomorpha halys | reverse complement strand
TTCATTTTTTGTAGAAATTAAATTCTACAAGAAATACACCCATTTCTTTGTTTTTTTACTCCAAAAACCCAGAAATTGTATCAGGTTAGAAATTTGAGGGTGTTATTGTGGGAATAGTTGGCGGAGAAATCAATTCGTGAAAGTAATATTTCTGACAAAGGGAAGTTTCTTTGCCAATAGCTGAGCATTTGGCACGTGATCTTGAGTCCGTTGGGCGTTGCCTTTGGGAAAAAATATAATAAAATTATCAGACATCCTTGGATTACAATTTTTGTACATTTTTTAAAAATTTATCTCATCAGAATGATTGGAATATTAAATTAATAAAAACTGGATTGTGAACTCTTTGAGTATTTAGATATCGATTTCTATCATTTAGAAAAAGTCGATTAATTATTATTCTTAAAAAAAATTGTATATGTTTCAAAACGTTATGTAACTATTCAATATATACTACGTTGAAATTTCTCTTAAGCTTAATTAATGTTAAAGTTGAAATATTAATTATTTAGATCTGGAACGGTTGCAAATTTGTGCTACGGCAGTTTTTTTGTATTTTAAGAAGGTTTCATTTATATTTGCAACTTGTTCCGAAACTGCATATGCCAAAACCGGTCCATGTTGTGGTGACATGACAATACTAGCAGTTTCGCAAGTCAGCGGTTCACCGAAGACGTGGGTTTGCATGTGGGTGAATCCAAACCCGACCTCTCAAATATCATTTGAATAAGATCCTTGTCTCTCTCTCTCTCTCTCTCCCTCGTGTTTTCTAAATAAGTGACATCATCTACGTTAGAATCATCTCAGCCTACGTTCTGTAACTAACGGAATATTGTTTCAAATTAGATGTTTAGAAGGACTCGTAAAGGTTCTGAATTTAGGGCATGGAAATGAGGTTGCTGTGTAGGAGAGAGGCAGTGTTGAAATCCTTTGTGTGACTTTTTAGTTTTATCATAAAATTTTATACTTCGGATATTATTGGATATGAGTCCTCTACACGCCAACTAACAATGGCGAAATAGCTCATTCACAAGCTAGTACTGGCTTGTACAAGTCCTGAATTTGTTGGAGGTTTTTAGGCGTAAATCAAAAGGGCGCTGTGTACCATCCACACGTTTGTGTTCAGTGAGCATTGTCTGGGACTGCGAAAAGATGAATATTTGTACTTTATGTGTTTTAATTTATTAAAGAATTTCTCCTACCTTCGGACTCAATAATTAACTCCAGTTAAACTTCTATTGATTCTGTATAGATCCATTGTTTCGAATATTAATTAACTTTAGCGGTTTATTTTTTATTCAACATAGCACAAATATATTTATAAAGGCAATATATGTCTAGGTAATTAGATTACCATGTTTTTGATAAAAATTCTAGAATGAAGGTTGATGGTTTATAGGTTATGTAGTACTATTTATATGATCTACAACATCCTTTGCATATAATTGATATTTACGTTTCCTTATAAATTAGCTTATCTTTATTCTTATAAGTAGCTTATGTATTTTCTTCTTTTCGTTTATAATGAAAATCGAATATAATAGTGTTCCATATTTTTTTTTATTTATTAGGTAAAATGTGAGTAATATTCTTCAATTCTGAGGATATAATTGTTTTTTTTTTTCTTGAATTCATGTATATAAAGTTTCCCTACCTTCAGTCGTAAAGAAGCAAAAATCCTTACTAACTAAAACTAACCATTCGAAGTTTCGCTAATTTAGGCATCATTAGTACAAAAAAAGGCGAAATTACTTCAATATTGTCAAAAGGTAGCACATCTCATACCACCAGTTAAAATAAATGGTAAATTGACACAACATGTCACTTTAAGACATTTGAACTTAAACTTCGGTAGAGTGCGCTGTGAATCAAAGACCTCATCATTGAAATGTCTTAATAATGTCCTAAAATAATTATTACCTCTTATTATAGTTTTTACTTTCTTATTTAATGTTTTATGTTTAATTGGTATTTGATAATGATGAAGATAACATTTAATGATCTAAAGTTTTTTTTTTTAAATATCTTCATTAAAATTTACAACTTTATATTATATATTGGATTCAGTAAATTTGATCTTAGTTAAAATAGAATTTTACAGGCGTGTAGAGAAACTAATCATGGCTACTCGTGGCCATCTTCTTTTCAGGCGCCTCGAAGCATTATCAGGAATGGATGAGGATGCGAGGTTAGAAACTAGGTGTTTTGAGTGGTTAGGGAGTTTATAATGGAAGGAGTGATATCTGGTTCAGGCTAGATGGATTACATGGGGAACATTAAGGTCTTTATGTGTGATTTGTGACAAAGTAAGGAGCATTGAGAATTTTACGAAGGATTTTAGCTTGTAAGGATTGGATTCGAGAGGAATTAGATGGTTTAGTGGAGCCCCAAAGCTTAACTCCATATGTCCAGATTGGCCTTATTGCAATCATGTAGATTAGTCCTTTGTAATAAGTTGGAAGTTTAGACCGTTTGTCTAGTGCTGTAATAGTCGAACGTGCAGTTTCCTGTCTTTTTTGTTTTCAGTCTTGTGTGAGGTTTCCAGGTTAATCGTTTGTCTAGATGTAGTCCAAGGTAGTGGATCTGTTCGACAGGGGTAAGAGTAACATTATTAAATGAAACTGTAGGGCATTCGGTAGGTTTCTGTTGGGATTTGTTGAAATTTATCTTAATCCTCCAATTACGACACCATTTTTCGAGGACTGTGAAATGGGATTGGAGAGTTTGGGATACAATTAATGCGTTATTATTAACTGCGAGCACACATGTGTCATCGTCATACGTGGTGAGAATAGTGTTAGGATTGGTTGGAATGTCACCTGTATAGACGGTGTAATCTAAAGTTGATGAATTATTTCTCTATCGCTACTATTTTAGAAAATAATTCTAATTAGGTCAAATTTTCTTGCAGTTTTCAGAAGGTCTGTGTTTCAGAACCCCCTGAGTACAGGAAAAACGGTGTATTTTTTATATACTTCAGCGGCAAAACGGCTAAAGATTTTTATGAAACTTATGTAAAGTTCTCTCTTTTAAGCTGCCTTAGGTTTCGTGCATTGTGCATTTTTGAGAAAAATCAGTAAAAAAATAGAATATTAAATTTATTTGCTCAAAAATCGAAAAGTATAACATTTTATGGGTAATTGTAGAGGTTTCTTGATTAATTTATTTTATAAAATGAAAAGCATTAGAAAAGAAACAGAGTATTTAAATTTTTAATTGAATTGAGTTTAAAATATTTTGCGCAGGTCCCATGAAACCTTTCACTGTTGGTTGGTTTTTTGAATAATTCTAAAATTACATTTGCAGATTAGACTTGTGCTAAATATTGAAACCAAGATATATAAAGGATTACGGGGTTGGTGTCACCTTGTGATAACTTGTTCCAATAATATGTTATTTCATTAACTTATGAATTCGCTATTTTTCATAGCTGCTTCCTGTTTTATGTTTGCGAGTATTTTTGAACTAAATAGTAGTTAGATGAAGCCATTTACATACATTACATTATTTGCTGTAATTTTCCAAAGAACAAAATAATTTTTGTGGGTTCAAATTCTTTCAATTAACTCAGACTCCGAAGTATTAGTTTCGAAAGGACCACAGTGAGCGGGAGGAACTTGGCAGTCCCAGGCGATCACGTAGCCAGTTCTCACACTCACATCAGTTCGGCACTCTTCCTCTATTGGTCTTTTTGACAGCATCATTTTCGTGAAAATCTTTAAAAAAGAATTTGAAACACGTCCGAGTCGTTAAAATAGTTGTACAGACAGTAACCGTTGTTGAAATGCTCTTGATAAAAAAAAAAACGATAGCACGTTTGTAGTTACTGATAACAAATGTTTGAACGAATTCTTCCTAAGAAATTCTAACGAATAATATTAAGAATTAATTCAGAAACCAAATAACCAATAAAGTCAAGAATTCTAAAATAGACATTTTTTTAAAGAAATGTAAGTGTGTTGCTCTCATAACCATTTATTAAAATATTTACTATGTACATGTTAATTATATTTGGAATATTATTTACATAAATGTTTATTTAGGGATGAATTATTCATTTAATAAATTAAATTAAAATAATTTTATTTATGAAGATCATATAAATTTGTTCTGATCCATTTAGTAGTGAAATTCTTATAAGAAATGAAGATTGTTCACTTCTTATAATCAAGAACCCAAGAGCAGTAAAAGGTCAATTATAATCATTATTTTGTGAATTTATTTTAGCAAATATGAAAACTACTACCTCTAAGAAGATAAATATCATGAACTACTTTATAGTTTATCAAACTAGCTTTAATATGAGTGCTTACAGACATCAGTACGTCCAATGGTTTCTGAGATATAGTTATTCATAAATTTGTTTCGAACAACAAAAACTTTATGAATTTATTTTGATAAATATCATGGAAACTACTACTTCTACAAAGATAAAATTCAGATACTACTTTATTGCACATTGAACTAGCTTTATTTTGAGAGCTAATAGACATCTATACGTCTAATGGTTCCTGAAATACAGATTTTCCACAATAAATTCACTAACTACTGATTTTTCAGTATATATTTGATGAAATGTTACTTTTTAAAAAACTGTTTTTCGGGAACTATTTAAAGTAAACGGCTCTTTTAAGGATTATATTTTAGAAAATTTATTCTTCTTTAATTGATGTTCAATTAGGTTTTTAGTGTTGTAACTTTAAGGAGCTCCGAATGATCCGAACTATAATTGGTGAACTCATCAAATTCGACTATTTGACAAAACCTACATAGTGTTCATACAATTAATTAATAATTGGAGTAAAATAGCTGAATTTTTTCTCCTCTTGGACTAGTGGTATCTTCAACTACCAGTTAACTTCTATGATTATTCGTTATTCAAAGAATTGTTTATTTTTTAAAGTATATTTTTGGCTCATATTTTAGTAAATTTACTTTACTTTTGATGAAGTTCACTTAGGTTTTCTGGTGTTGTAGATTTTTTTAAAGATATGCAGGTCAGAAAAAAAATTTGTTTTTTTAACGTTTAGAAACAGCCGCCATTTTTTATTCCACTAAACTATAGCTGGTTGACTCATCAATTTAGACTAGTAACTATTCATCGTTTTCAGTAGAGTAATGTAAAATTGGGGTGAAACTTTATTTTTTCCTTTGAGCTCTTGTACTATTTGATGAACAATATTTTTTATTTCTTTATCTTGTAGTTGTAAATGTTAGAAAAGTGGTTGTTGGTTCTTTTATTCCAATATAAAATAATTAGACTTTAGAGGCTTAGAGTAAAATAAAAAATAAAAATGAAATTATAATACATCATGATGAATTTGAATAAATACAAATTAATAGAATATATAAAATAAGAATAGAACAAATAAAATAAAACCA
>NW_027106426.1:41875-48175 GCF_000696795.3 Halyomorpha halys | reverse complement strand
ATAATATATAAAGCCTTCACGAGATATAATGAAACATAAACTCACAATTAGTTTACTTAAATAAGTGGCTTTAATTAAACAGTTTGCTTTATATTCGAAACGTCGTCCATGAAGTCTATAAACCATTTAAAATATATAAAATATATAAAGCCTATAACGTCTATAAAGGGAAATTAAAGAGAGAAGGGAATGTTTGAGGAACGAAAGCCCAAGGAGTAAACTAAAAATTATCAAAAAGGACGTCAAGCTCTGTGGCACCTCCAGCCACAAAGAATAGGTCACACGAGGCTCACTCACTCCTATCTTATCTCAAAACGAACGCCTCTGAAATGCCATTATTGTAACAACAATTTGACAATTAGCCATTTCCTCCAGGAATGCCCATATTTCTGTCGAACTGTATTATTTATATACAACATATGAACTGCGAGCACACGTGTGTCATCGGCATATGTGGTTATTGGATTGGTTGGGATGTCAGCTGTATAGTTTTAAAAACAAATATTCTTTGTTTACTCGACTCTAAGCTCAACTCATTATTATGCGAAATATACGAAAATGTTTTCATTCATTCATATATGTTTTTAATTAATAAAAATTAAATTTTCTGACTAAAATAATGATTTGTAGTGAGCATAGTCCCTCATCCTTCTTCATGACTGAACTAAATTCGATACCAATTTAAATATTAAATATTTGAAATAATATTTAAAACAGTTTTAAATATTAAAATTTTCATACAACAATATATATACCAAGAAGAATAAAAACATAGAAAATTGTATTTATTATGTAATAGTATCTACTTCTTATGTATTGTATCATTAGCAAAATTAGATTTTATTGTTTTTGTTTATATTACGAATATTTAATATTATTGAGGTGGTAACAGTTCCTTCTTCCTCTACTAGGACCTGTTAAAGAGGTCTAACTTTTATTAGGCAACTTGACTAGCTGAACTAATTTTTTAAAATATTAGTTCTTTAAACTTGTAGTTGAAGAAATATATAAATGAAAATGACCCAGCGCCTCCGTCAGGGTGAGGGTACAAAATCCTCAACAATTAATTTACTTAACAATCATCACTTGGAAATTTATAGGATGGAGAATTTAGAATTCAAGGCGAGCCAAACCATTACAAACACCCCAGAAATAAAAAGGATTCGTAAATAAAAAAAAACAAGGAGGTAGATGCAAATAAGGACCCCGTGTCAAGGAGAAGCGGAGTTTGAAGGCTGAATTTTATAGCCAGGCTTCCTAATGCATCCTCAAATCTAGACAACCGGAGAATCCATTCTCCAAGCCTGTCCAAGCCTACCCATTTAGCAAAGCAAACATTTAAAATCGATTACACAGAGCCATAATAAAACATTTTTCCACTAGGGAAAAACAAATTAGGAGATGTCCTCCTTTTGCAAAAAGCTAATTGTTTAAACATTATGAAGAACTTACATCGGAGATAACATGCTAATTTGTGTTATTAGCATGCTACCATTATTTTCTTGTAAAAAATGAAAAAAGTGTATGAAAGACAGAAATTGTTAAAGAAAATTTATACAAATGAATTGTAATCATTCAATTTGAGCAAAGAGAGCAAAGTAGGATTGTCTTCTTTTTAGTGTTATGATTTCCTCTTTTGAGATTGTGACAAGTCGTACATCGACCAACCTACTCGCTAGAATTGTCTGTTTGTAAAGTCAGATAAGTAAGGCTACCGTGGAGGGCAGGGGTGGAGGGTTTCATGCCGTTTTTCAATTTCAGGCGCTTTTTAAATATTTCGAAAGTGATATAGGACCGTCACCTGGGGGTCTTAGTGTGGCGAGTCCGGCCTAAAAGGATTGCCTTCATTATAAATAAACAGTTGTATAAATATAAGTATTCAAATAAGGATTGCCTTCTTTATTAAATAAACAATTCTATAAATTGTAAAATGGGTTCTGGTCTGTGTTAGATGGACAGTGGATACCTTTCTAGTATTAAAAAAATAAACAAAATTTATTCTTATACCTTCAAATATTGGCAATTTTTTGTATTTAAAAAATAAATCTTAAATTTTCCTTGTCTATTGTCAGTGAACAATGATCATTACATTGTATCCCAAACTCTCCAATCCCAAATCACCACCCTTGAATAATGGTGCCAAAATTGGAGGATTACAAATAATTCCAATAAATCCCACCAAATCACATTTACCCTTCGTCGTAAACCAATGACCTCTTACCACCATCCTTTAATAATACCCCACTTATTCCTGTCGAGCAGATTCGTTTCTTAGGACTACATCTGGACAAACGACTGACATGGAATCCTCATACAAGACTGAAAAGACAGAAAACTGCTCGTCGATTTCGACTATTACAACATTTACTAAACAAACGGTCCAAACTTCCAATCCATTACAAAAGACTGACATGACTATTATAAGGCCTATCTGGACATACGGAGTTGAGTTTTGGGGCTCCACTAAACCATCAAATTCCTCCCGAATCCAATCCTTACTGTCCAAAATCCTTAATGCTCCTTTCTTTGTCACAAATCAAGTCATCCATCAGGACCACAATGTCCCATGATTTGGCCAGAACCAGAAACCAATCCTTCCATGATAAACTTCTCAACCATCCAAATCCAATTCTTTCTAACCTCGCTTCTCCTTCATTAACTAATAATCCTCCTAGGCGTATGAAAAGAAGATGGCCTCAAGATCTTCTCCTCTAGAAATGTTATTGGAATTCTATTAACGGGTAGATTCTCCACATGTTTGTATCATGTCAATATGTCATCTACAGAAAATTGACTATTTTTATACAGTTGTAAATAACAATAAATAAAAAAAAAAAATTCCTTGATGTTGATGACTACTTCAGACAGCCTCCTCATCTTTTTATTTACGCATATTCGGAGCACCTTTCTGGGCTATTTAATAATTTTAGAATAAATTATTGTAATAAATTTAATTACAATTTTACAAAATCTTCATGCAAATTACTAATATAAAATCTTACGTTTAACTATTTTCTCCGTTTTTCAGGACGTCTTAGTATCGCTTCTTGCTTCTCCGATATAATTTAAATAAAAATATATTCGTTAAAATTTATTACTGATTGTTTTCCTATTACTATAACGCTCTATTGTTTAGAACTTATCCAAACTGAGCCAGTGTCCACGTTTCTACTTGTATAAAAATCCAGCGGAGGGCGCCGCTGACCCTTACAGCCGTGCGGCGTGGGCTGAGGGTACAGTTAGGAGCTTGCCACGACTTAAACGTAGCTTTTGACATCATCGTTTGTCTTGCCGATTTTATCATCAGCTAAAAATAGCTTTGTCTCACATATCCTAGGATCGAAGTATTACCTTTTTTGGTTTTGTTTGTTATCCATTATTTTTTTTTTTTAGGTTAGCACCCATTATTTTACGGTTATCTAAAAATATATAATATATTTTACCGTTATATAAAAATATATAATATATTTTACCAATATATAAAATATATATTATATTTTACCGTTGTATAAAAATATATAAAATATTTTACATATAAATAAAATATAGTACCGTTGTATTCAAATAAATTAAATTTTTAAAAATTACTTATTTTTTATGTGCTTCTCCATGAAATTGATAATTCAATTATCAATTTTAATTGCGTTTTTATTTTTATTTACAATTCCAATTTTAATATTTCTTCTGTTATATATTTTTTCAAGGCAATTAGGTATTCTAATTTTAATATTTCAGCTTTAATAGAAATGTAGTAGTAAAATTATATCAAATTTTAAAGATGTGAGAAAACAAACTTTAAATTCTCCAATAAATATACATTTTCTCTTATCTTAAACTTTTTTTTTTTTTTAATTTGATATTTACAATGGAAAAAATACTCTTAAAATGTCCATTTCTGATACTTTGTTGTAGATATTACGTTCACCTAACTATTAATGGTGAAATAATTTGCAAGTTGTTATCCTCAATATGTTTCCATAATAATTGAATGCTCTATCATGGGAGATTATTGTACTATGCTGTGAATACAAATAATTATTTCTTTTTAATATCGGAAATCCGTAGCTCGTCTTCAAATTGTAATGTTATTTATTATTTACTATTATTACTTAAAGACCTTAACATCCCATTCGTTGCTGATTTGGCCCAAAATTGATATGTGTATTTTCATTTCAAACTCCTTATCCATCCTAACCCATTAGTTCTTAATCTCTCATCCTTAACAATTCCTGATAATCCTCCGAGGCGACTGAAAAGAAGATGGCCACGGGCCTTCTAATTTAAATTAGTGCTTGAAGTACCACCAATGGTGGTTCCTTCTCAAGATGTATTTTATTTATTATTACTATTTTGTTTTTATTTTTCTCTCACGTTTTATTGCTTTGGTTTATATTCTTTCGAAAATAAAAGTCTATACATTATCTTCTGTAAAATTTTATAATTACAAATATCCAATACTAATGTAACATTATATGCATATAATATGCTTTTTGTATAGTGTATGCACAAATTATTTAAATTAAACACCTCTTCTGTACGGCTTTCTGTAGCGGACTGAGAAGAAGATATTAGAGAGTAGAAAATATATATTATCTATATATACTATCTAACTATAGTAAAGAAGATTTTTATATCTTAAAAATTGTATCGTATAAAACACTATATTTTGTTTTAATTAGCATTAGTTAATAATAAATATGTGTAAAATGCTAATAATATGTATAAGATTAAAATAAATTAATAAAAAAATGGATGATTAAGAAGAACAATAAGTGAACAAACTTAAAACTATTTAAAACAAAAAGAATTTTATTTGGTTTCAGTAAACTAAAATAAAATAAAAGTGACAAATAAAAACTAAATACTGTAAATAAATAAATAAATAAAATATAATAGAAAGCATAATAGCGTAGAACAATAAAGATCATACAAACTATTATACAAAATATTAGATTGTCACTTCATACATTACTAACATAGCAGGTCTATGCTGCTGGATAATTCTTTAAGTTGTTTCTTGTATTTGTTGTTTATAGTTGGAAATGCAAGAATCGTTTCCTTATTCAGATATTTGAATGTAGAGCAGGGTGTTGTCTGACTGGGCACAGCCCCACTGAAGGATTAAGGATCAAGGTTCAGAAAGTCATCCAAGGTTCTCCGCGCCCACCTCTACGTTCAATGAATCCTTCAATCATAAAAGGCAAAATGTTTTTGTATCAATCTCAACTTCTAAGAACTGTTTTTATATGAAAAATGAAGTCGGAGGTAAAACGTTTACCACTAATTCATCGCTTTGGAATGTGTGGCTTGTGCAATATTACTTTCCAGGCATAGAATGTATTTTCCTGTTGTTTCATTCTGTGGTTTCGAACACATTTATTTCTGTTGATGAAATATATTTATTGAAACACTGTACATTACAACATACACATTTCTTTTTAGATGAGCAGTTGGTATAATAAGGCCTACTATTGTTGTCTATTGGCGTCCATTCTTCGGTAATAGACCGAGAACTTAGCCCAGTAAAAGAAGAAGTTATTCAACTCAATTTTTGATTAATTTAATGAAAACTACAATGAAAGAGTTGAAACTGATGAGTCTGCTAACCATAGTAGGGGAAATAAAAAATAGCGGCTGTTCCAGAAGTTATAAAAAAATCATATTATATATATAGTTGACCGTAAAAATTTAAATATAAGAAGATGGTCAGGGTTGCGGTCAAAAAAAGAACAAATAGTTTATAACTATTTTAATGTACGACGTTTCGCCACTATGCCACAAAACCAGGGCTGTTCAACCTTTCGCTTTGAACAGCCCTGAAGAAGTCCTGCAAAGTGGGGCGAAACGTCGGACATTAAAATAGTTATAAACTATTTGTTCTTTTTTTGACCGCAACCCTGACCATCTTCTTATATTTATATATAAAAAAGTCAGTTTTGAGTTATTTAAATTGAAAAACGCTGTTTTATTGAGAACTTGAAGACGTCTGTACGTCGTGCGTAGGAGTATTAGTTTCCATGGTACCCATGGGCGTAGGCAGAGAGGAGCAGGGTGGAGCCGCGACTCCCTCCTAGATTTTGAGACTTAAGAAAAAAAGCAGAATATATACTGTATATATAAATAATGTACTTATTTGATAGATGATTTCTTTCTGAAAATATGCTATAATTAGGATGGTAAAATTGCTGTTACATTACACCTTAACGGATCACAAGACCACTACCATACCTTTGAAGGGACAAGATGGACGTCGATTATTCGGTAAAAAAGGTAAGATTCAATGAGCCCAATTATTCGTCA
>NW_027106426.1:17359-41825 GCF_000696795.3 Halyomorpha halys | reverse complement strand
TTTTTTTTGACCGCAACCCTGACCAACTTCTTATATTTATATATAAAAAAATCAGTTTTGAGTTATTTAAATTGAAAAACGCTGTTTTGTTTAAAAAGTAAAAAAAAAAAGTAGAAAATTGTTTAACCATGACTATACAAGGGGTACAGTCATTAAAACTTTTATAATGATATATAGGGTACGTCCTCTGAAGTTTATTTCATTCAAGAAAAACCTAAACTCTCCTCTCATTTTTTATTCGGAGCTCCATATCCTTAAAACTATCTATAACAATAAAAAACTAAAATAAAAAAATAACATGGCATATTATTTTAAGTAGTGTATTGTTTCTAAAACATGAGCTCTAATATATCTCTTTACATTTTATAGCTCTCGAGTTACAGTTTTTTAAAAAGCAATATTGTTTCAAAATAACGAAAAATACATTTTTTTTTAATCCAGTCATAATATTTTGGGAGTTCATTTGGGTGAATATCTTGAAATTTGCAGCTCTTACGAAGATAAACAGTACAGAACATACAACTAGCTTTAAGTTGAGTGCTAATAGGAATCTGTACATCTAATAGTTCCTGAGTTATTATTTTTCATAAACCAAAGTTTTTTTTCCAAATTACAAGAAGTGAATATTTTGTGAATTTATTTTGCCGACTCTTATGGAAACAGCTACTCCTACTCCTGGTCTACTCAATTGAGAACTTAAAGACGTCTGTACGTCGTGCGTAGGAGTATTAGTTTCCATGGTACCCATGGGCGTTGGCAGAGAGGAGCAGGGTGGAGCCGCGACTCCCTCCTAGATTTTTGAGACTTAAGAAAAAAAAGAAGAATATATACTGTATATATAAATATTGTACTTATTTGATAGATGATTTCTTTCTGAAAATATGCTATAATTAGGAAGGTAACATTGCTGTTACCTTACACCTTCACGGATCACAAGACCACAACCAAACCTTTGAAGGGACAAAATGGATGTCGATTATTCGGTAAGATTCAATGAGCACAATTATTCGTCATATTCTTCTATCTCTAAAAATAGTGTGGGAAACGGATATAAAAATTTTTTTTTAGATTCCATTCTTCTTATTATAACTTACAATTTTTCATTTTAATAATCTCAGAATCTTTGTTAAAAATAAGTTAAAGAAGCACATGCATATATATATCTGCATGCATGTGTGTGTAATGGGCTGAGGTCTACTCTACTCTTGGCGAGATCCTGCCTACGCCCATGATGATACCTCCCAAAATAAATTCACAAAATATTGATTTTTCCCTATCAGGAAAACAATATTGCTTTTTGAAAACTATATCTCGGATATATTTTTTTAATGTTTATTTGCTTCTTTTTTAGTTGTGTTTTGTAGACTATATCGTATTTAGCCAGCCGTTATTATTTATTACAAAGGCTTTAAGATGGCAGACGTGTATTTTTCATTTTTGTTCATTATCCATATAGACATGGCCACTTTATATGTTCATACCTTAGTAAGAAATAAGACATTATCTTTTTTTTTTTCTATCATTTATAAACCAATGCATAGTACAAGAACCTAGGAAAAAAAATATTGCACCCCAATTTCATATTAATGATAACTACAGACAGTTACTTCTCAAATTAATAACCCCGCCAATCATATTTGGATGATACAAAATGGTGACTGTTTCAAAACATCGCAGAATTTATTTTTCCATTAGGAGTTTCTTATCTTTAAAACTACCCTGAATTCCAAAAATCCTAATACAATATCATTGAAAGTAGAGTAAATTTGCTAAATTTTGAGCCATAATAGATTGTATTTACGTTCAATAGTTTCCAGTTACATTTTTTCTTATTTTAATAACTTATTTTTTTCTTCTCATGAGCTCATGGATTAAGAATATCCTCTCTCTCACTATCCACCATTATAGCATACTTTTAATTCAATATTCAACCTTGAGTGCTAAAGAAAGACATAATTTTATCTCTAATTAATATATTTTATTTTTATTTAGATTAACCATCCATGTGTGTACAAAGGAGTTACAACTCCAGTGTTTTCAAGTTTAAACCCGATTTTGTTTTTATAATTTTTTTTTTTATTTAAAATTTGTAAATTTGAATTGATAATTTTAGCTTCGAGTATGATAAAAAAAAAGTAAAAAAGAAAGAGCCTATTATTAATAAATGCCTATGTACAAAAAGCTGCAATGTTACGTAATGCAGAAAAAGAGAAACTATTCTCCTTAAAAAGTAGAAAAGCCTAAACCTATGACCCCTAACGTAAAGGCTAGGGGTCTGATGTCATGATTGGGTCTTCAGGAGCGAAAGGATGATTGCTTTCAAAGAGAAATCGTGTCATCCCTAAATTATTCCTATATAAATTACTTGAATTTTTGGGATACAATATATATTTTTTTTACTTAAAAAAAACAAACTCTGTTTTACATATATTATTTCAAACCAAGGCTGCACGAACTATCATTTTATATAAATCGTGCTGTTCGCAGCTTCGTGCATGAATATTTCATTTCGACCATTTGGTTTTAATTTATAAACATTTATGACTGCGGTATAGAATGATTCATATATAGTGATGCTCTTGTATAACGGAGACGCTTTGGGAAGATGATTCTGTCCCTTATATAGTTAAGGTATTCCTTACGAAGGAGTATAATATAAAAATATATTATGAAGAGGTTGGAGTGCTGCCCGAGACAGAAACAGTTGTTCCTTTAATCCTATCTTCCGATCAGTCACCCTATCCCTCCTTCCTGCGAGGTGGCAGGGCAGGAAAGGCTTAATTAAAAAACCTTATTATTTTTCTTCAATAACTATTATTTTTTTATTTTTCACTTATCTGTTTAATCAATACGAGGAGGCCCCTCACATCCAAATATTTCTAGTAGAATTCATAACGAACATATCAAAACATCAGATAAGTATTTCACCGTATACCTTCAAGCACCATTGGAAGAAAAAGGTAAAATCCAATCAGAATTATGTAACCATAGGTAATGCAACCTATTAATTTAATGTTTTTCTTGTTTTTAGACGGATAAAAAAAAAAAAGGCAGAAACAGTGCTAGTTCGAATTTCGACTATGAGTCTAAACAACAAAACTGTTATTTTAAACTAAAACTATTTTTAAATAACCTATTATTTGAACAGCTCTTCACACTGTATATGCAATACTTTGGTAACCTGTAGTTTAACCGATCCACCTTTATTTCTTAATAATTATTCAACAGTACGCTCATTAAAATGACACAAATGAGATAATGTAGATGAGGCTTTTCATATCCTTCGAAGGCAACGATCTGTATAGATGTGAAAAGGAGGTAGAGGTAATGGATATGTAACCTAAGATAAAAGAACCCTGGTCACGGTCAATGACAATTGAATTGCCATCCAGTTCCTGGCGACTGCGGTTCCAGCATGCTACGTGCGATTTCGCATGTGCGGTCAGTGAGACATGTTCATATAAGGTTCCATAAAGTAAACTTATAACAAACTTATATTGATCTTTTTGGTTTGATTTAAAGGACAAATTTATAAATTGCCGATTGGAAGTTCGCTAGTTATTTGTGTGGAAGTGATAAAAGGATTGTCCGAATGCGGTCGAAATAACTCCAATACTAAATAAACCATTTATTGTAAGCCACCTTTCTCTGTAGAGCTTGGGGAAATAGTAGGGAAATAGCAGAGCTACAGGGAAATAAAAAGTATATCAAAGATAAATATAAAAAATACAGAACACGCAAAAAGGCAAAAAAATAATATTTTTTCCGTTTTATAATGATTTTAAAAACTGTTATTTTCCGTCCTATAGTGTGTACTGTATTTATTATATTTCTCTTTTATCTACTTTTTATTTGTTATTATTTTCCATTTCATTGTATTTCTATAATTTTTTTTTGTATTTCTTGTTTATTTATACTTTTCGCGGTACATCTTATTTTGTTTTCTTTAATTAACTTTGTTCATTTTTATATAAATTTTCATGATTTAATTATAATTTTCCAGATAAAATAAAATTAAAAATTAATATATAATCATCCCAAAGGACCTGATAGCTGGGTGGGATGGAGCGTTGGTCCCGGAGCGCTTTGTTTAGAAGGTGCAAGTTCGATTATCACCTAGTTCATTCAATATTTATTCGGGGAGAGCCCTGAGAAATTCACACTCATTCACATTCACACCCTAGGGTACTGATTGGAGGAATCCAGCCTTATAAAAAGAACACCCCAGTCTTGTTAAAAAATGATTTATAATTTCTAACTTGTAAATAAATTCACTTTTTCAAGATGAAAGAACTTATTTAGAAAAAAAAATCTGAAAATATAGAAGAAGACTACTCCGTAAAAAACAACAAAAAAAAAAATACAGACAGACATACCAATCGATCAAAAATATTTACTCATTATGAAACCACCTCGGAATATAACTAACCGCAGCAACATATTTGCCTGTTCCCGTGGTTTACCGAAAGGTACGTAACAATTTCACAAAGCTACAAAATATACAAGACAAAACTTCGACAAACATATCAAAAGACCCTCCTCAGATATATAAGAATCTGGATGAGAGACCTAACCGATTAGTATGATACATTGATATCATGGTAGAAAGTTAACTAAAGTTTTTAACATTACGTATAGGCAAACACTGGTAAATAATTTTTTTATTTTATTAAATGTGGGATCTATATCATTAATTTTTTGGAATTTAATCTAACTTAAGTATATATAGAAGTTTGATATAAAATATTAATATTTACTAATATTGTTTTTAAAGGACGAGTTACGTATATATGAATGTAATTAATATTAAACACCAAGGTTTTTCCTGCTATGATGTTTACCAAGGACTATGAAACATCTTTCAAGGCATATATACATATCATTTAGTGATGCTACGACATCGTGGTAATTTATAGAGAAAAATACTAAAGACCTAATAATATGAAGAAAGAAAAATTATTTGAAGACATTCACAATGTTATAGTATGAAATAGTGAAATAATGAAATAGATATAACACAAGAGCCCGTTAGAAATAAAGTAAGTTATTTCATCTCAATTTTTGATTAATTAAATGAAACCTATGTATAATTAATAGACAAAATAAATGGTTTTAGTATGGGGAATACAAAATGGCGGTTGTTTCAAAATAAAAAAAAAACATAATTTTTCATTCCGAGCTACATAGATCATTTCTCTTGGGAATAAGTTTTAGATACATAATTCTGTTTTTTTCCCGCCTGATATAGTACAACATTTACGAAATTTTATAATAAATAAAAAGTATGCGGTACTGTGGTACTTCGTAAATCTGAAAAAAAATTGGTATTATTATTGGCGTGACTGGCCGTGGAGGTCCAACGCCTCGCTACTTAGGAATATACATCGCGCGTTTCATGGCGTGGTTTTCATAGGGTTGTTTTGTCACTCCCACGCCTATTTTTGTGAGTGCCGCCCATTGGCTAACGGGCCTCACAAATACCCAGGGGGAGGCTGTGAGTGAGTATTGTATATGCTTGAAACAATCCCGAATAGGGCCGGGGACTCGAACTCGCAACCTTTGGGTTAGCAAACAGGCGCGTTACCACGCTGTAACCGTATAGATTAGGGTCTGGAGGAGTGTCATTGGAAAGTTGTATGTAGAGAACATTTGGGGTGGTATCGGTATCAAACCTTCGGGTTTTATAAACCTTTTTTATAATTATAATAAATAACGTATTACTGATTTTGTCGTACATGAGCGAAGATAATATTATAGGGGTATAAGTACATTAATTAAAAAGGTAATCAGCTGTAAACCGAATGGCAAACATGTTAGGGCAGTGGTCAGCCTTGGCGTGGGTCTCGCGAAGTTCAGGAATCATTTTATGATTTTATTGTTAGAACTATTTTATTAATCATCTTTCTAGATTTTTTAAAAATTAGGATGTTGAGGTGAACAATAAACTTCATTTAGAATATTTTAAATATTCCATATTTGTTTGTACGTTTCGGAGTTCCATATCTTCAAGTACTAATATTCCTACAATCATAACAACTATCAACAATTTTTATGTGTACAATTAAAAAAAAAAACTTTTTACTCAATTTCACCTTATTATTGTGTACATCAATTTCATTTTATAATTTTGTCATATGGTCATTTTATTAAAATTTATGACACATCATTCACACAAGTTACAGGATTGTGTTAAATCCAATCAAGAAGTTATGGATTTTTATGGGGTTTAATGCATTGAGACGTCTTGACCAACAATGATAATTATTAACATCGAGCGGGTTCGTTAGGCCTTTAATTTAATATAATATTATTTGATTAGTTTAAGAAACAGATATTTGACGATAACATACTATGATACCAAATGTTTTGAAGATTGAATAACAAAGCACAACAACCTGAATGGCAGAGACCAAGACCCAATAAGTGAGTGAGGGCAGTTTCTCTTTGGCAGAGGTCGACAGGTTGCCTTCTATAGTCCCCGGATTTGGTCCTTGCGTAACACCATACATACGTACTGGTCTCTACGACCCACTTTCTTAGTCATTCCACGTCTTTGCGTCGTGAATGTACACGCGAACAGATGTATACTGATTCAAGGATGATGGATTGATGATAGGGTCTGGGGTCAGAGAGGTCGCATTGTCAGTCCCCTGTTCGTGATCAAGGGTTAGCCCTACAGGCAGACCTATTAATCAATTAATTAAATATGACCTTTAAAAACGTACTTTCATATTTAAGGAATAAACTAATATATTGCATATTGATGCAGTGCTCGCATCACACAACTTTTACTTACCACCTACTTCGAGTTAAAATTAATTCACGCTCGTTTCAGAAAATATATTTTTAAATTATTCACCGTGAAAATACTTTCACTTAGACTTTGACTGATTGACTAACTCAAATTTTAGCAGTTTTCAGATAAGTACTTAATAATAATATTTCTCATTGCAAAAGCATGACAAAACTAGAAAAATGTAACATATTTTATGGTGTTAGTATGGGGCATAACCCTATTCTCCTTCAAAGCAAAAGTGAAGTCAAAAAAGCCTCGCCCATGAAGCCCTGTTTACGTTGAGGTAAATATAAATATTCGCCATTTTAATCTACACAAAAACAGAAGACAGCTATTGATTGGCTCGTACTCTTCTCTTACTCTTCTGCCACGCCCCTGAAAGACACATAAGCCTTTTTGTTTTGGAAGAAGATAGTTGACCGTATGAAGTAGATTGTAGGAATATAGTCCTGGTGAAATAGAACTATTTTTAAATTGAAACAAAGATTACAATTGAACTCATTTTTCATCTTTATTTCAATTTAACAGCGCTGACGAAGTTCTGCAAAGTGGGGCGAAACGTTGGTTAACAATAAATAGTTCTTTTTCAATTATTTTGATACCTTTATTTACAGTCACCCAGACAATCTTCCTTTAGTTTTATAAACCTTTTTGGTTTCTTTTTTCGCCAGCTTACACCTACATTACTTGTTCCTTCCAGGAGTTAGTCAATATAATAAATGAAAAGCCGGAATATGTGTGGGTTATGTTAAATTAAAAATTATTTCATCGCTATAATGACCAGAAAATAATTGACCGACTCGCGAAGCGGGACAACCCAATGTGCATGATCAACATTTATTTTTCCTTTTTTTTTTTTTTTTTTCCGTGCATTCACAATTACTTTCTACGACTTTATATGTAATAGATTATTTTTTTCTAAAATATTTGACTTTCCAACGGTAAATAATAAATAAAAAACTTTTATCTACGTGAAATTGTAGTTACTCTGAATTTATTTTTTTAATGTGCAATTTAAGTCCAGTCAGACTATTTCAATGAGGATAAGACCTATATTATATTAAATATCACTTAATATTACATTAACAAACTGAGTTTGATCAAAATCGATTAATAAAAGCGATTTATAAGAAAATCGAAAAAATGTTATCGATAGTTGATTTTATTGAAAAAGTTGCTGTAACGTCCCAGACCATATACCAAACTTAAATATGTAATTTCAGTTTCGTACGAATTTTTGTTTTTTGTAAGTGAGGCTTACTACATGCATACTTACAGCCAGCTTGGTTATTTGGACGTCAAAACGTATATTTCCATCAAAAACCCCAATTCGCAATTTTTCACGATCCTAATACTCTCCCTAACTTTATATGTCAAATATAGGTAAGCGAAAGTAATAAAATAATCTAATAAATGAAATTAATATACTTCTTTATTTTTTATTTTTTTATCAATCCCAATTGTTAAGTATTTTTGGCGATAATTTTATGATCTAGCTCATTAATTAACGTTTTCAGAAGTTGAGCTATAATTTTTTCATATAATTTATTTTACCTAATCTATTGTAATAAGTGTAATGAATCTGCTATCACAGTTTTATTGATTATACGAAGTTTTATAAATTAATCGAAATATAAAATTATTAAGGCTGTTGATCAGACATTCCAGGCTACCTTACCACACAAAATCAGTGGTCAGCTCTCGGTTGTAGTGGCTGTAAAATGAACGAAGAGAAACACGTCTATTTTTTTTTACATATTTCGATTATTGTTTAATAAATAATAGAGGAGAATAATAATTCTAAGATATTTCCATTACACACTAGCACTTGCGTAGTGGATTCATGGTATTTTCAAAAATTGCAATATTATTACTTGTGCGCAATATGATTGCTGGTATTTAAGTTGCATTATGTTCCCCTCATTATAGGACTGTTGGGACTGCGGATGGTCGTTGGCTAATCCCATCGTGGAAAATTGCCAATTATCGGGATTATTGATTTAGGAGAAAATTGTTACCGATGGTGTTGTAAATGTCTTTGTTAACAATCCTTCATAAAAGAGCCCGTTTCGCACCTTTGCTAGATGTCCTATTTGCCTACAATTCCCGAAATAATTAATATTAGAATGTTGATAATTAGTGTTGAAGCAACCGAAAATCGGCAACGTCTTTTTGAAGGAAGCTCCGAAAAAAAAGTATATAAACAATTATAAATGTTTATTTTATTTTTTTTAAATAATATTTATATTTTATATAAAAGGACTGCGGTGGCACCGTGGCATTTGTCATTTTTTTTCAATATCCATTGTAAAATCATGCCATATATATACTTATAGTTTAAAATTGTTTTCTAACTTCATTAGTTAAATTTTCATAAAAAAATGCAATGGCGCATGAGTATGGAATAATTTTCCTTAAATGTTGTACATGCCAAATATAGAATAGTTTATATTCTATTTGGAAGTTATTTCACCTCAATTAAAAAAAATTTAGATTATACATAATACAATTTATAAATACATATGTTTCTTCTAAAAATTAAACAATTAGTAGTTTTAGAAAATTAGAAAATAATAAAAATAAATATAATTAAATTAAATACTAACACTATTTACAAATTCACTAAGGAACTTGCCGTGAACTACTTATCAATACCGATACTCATTCCCTTAATTTATTCTTTAAGATTAAATTATACTTAATTTAAAACAAATTTGATCCTTTTTGCTCTCAACTTTATTATTTACAACTTTTCCAACGTTTCGACCCTCAGGTCATTCTCAAGGATACCTTCATATTGATGTCATTTCCTTTTTAAAATCTTAAAAATACAGGCTAATTGCCTTTGTCCCATATAACCTTTTCTAAATAATTTTTTTTTTGTTTCTAGATTTATCTTACAAATGTGAATGAAGAAAGGAAGAATAGTGTTTTATAAAAGGTTTTAATCTAGAAAAAAAAATTATTTAGAAAAGGTTATATGGACAAAAGCAATTAGCCTGCATTTTTAAGATTTTAAAAAGAAAATGACATCAATATGAAGGTATCCTTGAGAATGACCTGAGGGTCGAAAAGTTGGAAAAGTTGTAAAGAATAAAGTTGAGAGAAAAAAAAGGATCAAATTTATTTTAAATTAAGAATAAACTAAACCACTCTCAAACAGGAATAAATAAAATTAATTAAATTATACTTTTCTGAAACAAATGTTTGTTACATATTGTAAAATGAAGTAGTTGAATGGGTTTCCATAGGACCTCATTCAGCCTTGTAGTACTAACTTCAATTCCTAACACGTCCATTTCTATTTCACGCTAGGTTAGTAGGTGCAAGAGCTCTGTTGGAATCCAGTAGGTACTTAGATAGATCTTTCTTACGTGCTCTGGGCTTGTTAATGAGTGCAGTTTGTTTCTCTTGTTCGTATTGACCGTTGTAATGTTGTCGCAATCAGCTTGCTTTCACTGTACAGCAAAGTGGGTGAAATAGGTTCCACTGGGTATTCTTTCTCTTTATTGCATTTCTTATGCGAGTGTAAGGTATTGAGATAGCTTTGTGGGTACATCATTGACTTTCTATATCTAACTAATCCTCACTTTCTACATTAAATTATCTTTTAAATGGAAATTAGTAAGCGTCAGTTTGTGAACCGTTGACAGATCTCATCCAAGGACCTCGCAACCCAAATAAAAACGAGCGACTGACATTAATGGTTCTTAGAACACGTTGCTCTACAATATGATAAAAAATCGGTTAGATCTTACACTCAAAAATATCCAGAGTTTGTTCCAAAAGTGGTTTACTTATGGAATGACGTATGTGCAGTTACTCCCTGTACATTGTTCTGATTACTGATTAGTATTGGAATTATACTTGTGAATGCTAATTGCTGATATGAATTTCTCAAGTGCTTAGATGGTCCCTGATAAATATTGTTTTACTTTCCGTTTGTTCTATGGTTCAATCCATCATATACACTTAGTTCGGGAAAACCTGAGTATCCTGAGTGACTTCACCAAGTCAGAGGTCACCAGCATAGGTATGAATACAGACAGTGGTATTTTTTGTTTGTGATGACTTGGAGATATATCTATCTATCTATCAGTAGGAGTTACAACCCTGCGATTGGTCCTGGCCTCCACCATTCGGCTGGTTATGGGCTGCTGCCTTCCAATTTCGGACTCCAAGCAGCTCTCGTGCGTCTTGTACCACGCCATCCATCAACCGGAGCTTGGGCCATCCGACGCTTCTTGGACAATGGATTTCTTTATCCATGACTCTTTTAGGGATTTCGCCAGGATTCATCCGTGCAACATGTCCTGCCCACCCAAGACGTCCCAGCCTAACAAAGGTCGTAATATCTATAGCCTGGAGCAGCTCATAGAGTTCTTTATTTCTTCTTCTTCTCCAGCCTTCCTCATCCCTTACTGGCCCATAGATTCTTCGAAGGATCTTCCTCTCGAAGACCAACAGATTATTTCTATCCTGTGTGGATAGGGTTCATGTCTGGGAGGGGTATGTTAGGACAGGTCTAATTAGAGTTTTATATAAATGTACCTTTGTTTTCCTGCTAATGAGCTTGCTCCAGAACTGTTTCAACATACCAAAATAGCATCGGTTAGCCGCTGTGATCCCTCGCTTTATTTCAGTGGAAACATTATTTGTTGCTGTGACCTGAGATCCAAGAAAAGGAAACTCCTCCACTCTAGATGAGATATATCTAGGTTTTTTAAAATTTTAAATGAATGGAGTAGCTTTGTGAGTATGAGGCACTCCTATCTCCTGGGTTCAAGTTGGAGTCCGGCTATAGTAGTTAATTGTTTATGTATTTCTTTTGAAAACGGGTCGCAAGATTTAGCCCAAATGTAGCAATGGAATTTTAATAAAATGTTATACGTATTATTTATTTAATCGATATAAATAAAAATGTAATGCTCGTATGTTACTTTTCTAAGATCTCTGAAAGTTCTTCACTGATTTTACTCGCAGTTTTTTTTTTTTCGAAATGTTCCGAGTGGTCCTGGGAATGTTTTGAGCTAGACAGTGGGAAGAACAGTGGAAAGGATAATAGATTTGTAAATTCAACTTTTCAAATTTCGAAATTGAAAAAATAACAAGTATTTCCCGCCTTCAATCTCGCTTTCATTTCCTCACCAATTTCATTTTTTCTAGTTACCATACCTAAATAGCTAAATATTTTGTGCTGCCCAACTGTATTGGGTTGCCTCACACAAAGCATACTTAATATAAGTAAAAAAACCTATTAATATAAATAGTCAGAGCACAAAACAATACAAGTAGTCACATTATAAAAATGTTTGAATTATTAGATTATACATTTTTTTTTTTTTTTTTTTTAGTTTTTTATGGTTCTTTATATATTTTCTCTCCTACACGAACATGCCTTTTTTTCAAACATAAAACAGAATTATAGTCAAAAGTGTAAAAGATACTTAAACATTTTAAATATAATAAAACTCAACGTAATCGTCCACAATTATATTCTATTAACATTCAAAATATCACTCTTATACTTGCATACTAACAAATAATAAATAAATACATTAGGTTAAAATAGTTATTATAAAAAGCTACCAATAATAAGAAAAACGATTAATAACTAAACAAATAATAAATATGTTTATTAAAAATCTTCAAAATTGCCTCCGTTTATTATGAGATAATAATAATATTACTTTTAAAAAGCTAAAGATTTTTAAAATTTAAAAATGATAATGAGGAAGTAAATATTTAATTTTCACTAAATTGATCTCAAACATTCATGCAATCTGTATATAGTAGGTACTAAATCTAGCTATAGCAAACCTTTGCCGAGTGTTAGTAGGAAAAATATACCATCCTAATCTGGACGAAATTCACTATGAGTTTTGACCAAGCTTTATCATCTCCTTCTCCTATGTTACTCCCAAGCCACAATGTCTCGAACAGTTACGCAATAGATATGGGCGGAAGAGGAGGACATCGTTTTGCGGAAACGTCGTGGCGAAGAAAGGCTGCTTCTTGAAGAGCTCCCCCGAACACAACGGTGCCAGAAGAAGGCGCTGTCATATCTCGCTCCCGACTGTTGATTGCACAATGCAGTAACGGTGGTCCGGCTGCCCATCTTACGGTAGCAGCACGCTCCGACAGAACGCCGGGATGGTCGTCGGTCAGGGAGGATTTTCCGCCACCATTCTTCTTCTTTGAAATGATATTTCGATCTTATCGCTCCATTATTCGGCAGTTCCATTGTCGGCCGTATCCTTCGATTACTTTCTAAATTGAATAACTTACCTAACGGTTGCTCACAAAGCTTATTTTTTTTATTATTCACTTTAGAACGACGCCTAATCCGTAAAATTATTTATCATTTCTGGAAAATTGTTTAACAAACAGCATTATCTTATTACTTGTAGTATTTTATATATTTATGTCTCACATCATCAATTCAATGTAATTTTTTTCTTTTCCAAAATTGCATTGGAACATTATTCTATATCTGATATAATTCCCCAAAATCCTTAAGTTAGGATTCTAGGAAGCTGAATAGTAGCATAAAAGAAATATAATAGCAGTACTTCCAAGCAACATTTTTAGATTTTTTTTTTAAATGTATATAAATAACCTTTATGATTTGTCACCATATAGTCAATAATATGATAACCTTTTGCCTTCGGTTGTCCCCTCTGAGAGTACATGAAATTTTGTTAGTAAAAAGGGATAATAAATTTATTCCACCGAAAATTTAAAAACGCTTGTTTTCCTATACTTCTCTATTAAAATGACACAGAAAACAGATAACAAAATATGATTGAAATATCAAAATGCATGATGAATAAATCAACCGGTGATTTTCTCGTAAAGATTGCTCCATTTAAAAAAAATAATAATAATCGGACTTTATTAACAAATATCAATTTTTTATTTTGTGCAACAGAATTAAATTAAACTATATGTATAATCAATTTTAATCATATTAAATTTTAAAAAAACTGATAAAACAAACAGTTTTTTACAATATCTACCTCCCTCCACCTTAAACGACACGTTCAAATATATATATACACTGTGATGACATACGACGTCGTCGCCACCCGGCGCGCTGTCCTCGTGGTCTTAATCAATTAGATGCGATGTCACGATTAGGGTGACATTGCTAACTGAGTGTGTAATTGCAGCCTTCAGTCTGTTTGCTTTTATTTTTTGTCTTCATTACTATTTATTAAATAAATGAAGAACATAATTATAAATAGCAAATATGTATATGTAATTATATATATTCTTTTTAAGTATCCATTTGTATTTTATTCCATAGCTTCGGTGTATAACTTAGTCTGTGTCCAGTGTTTATAATTTTTTTTTTTTTTAGTCAACTTTTATAATGATGTTATATAAGCGTTATGTTTATACATATATACCCATTGTTGGCCAGTGGTTTACTAAGTTTTATAATATTCACTTTGGACTAAAAACTTTCCTCACTAAGCTTCCAGATGCCTTATTGCGTGGGTTGCCAGAAACGGGATTTCTGCTATCTTCAGGTTGAAATCGTAAACGGGATCTGGATTTTACACTAAATATAAAATTTCCACTTTATTATTATTTAAAAGTTATTTTGTTATAAGTTTTCTTTTTGTTTTTTCCTGATCTCAAATATTGCCACTCCTTGTGGTAGTAGTGTTGTCGGAAAAATAAATAAATAAAAATAGTATCTTACCAAATAACTTTTGGTAAATATTTTTATTATATAAAAACGTTTTAGTGATTAATGTGTAATATTTTATTTTACATATAAGGTGGAATGATAAGTCGTAAAAAAATTGATTTGAACTGATGAAGAACGCATTTTTCGAAAAAGAGATTAAATTAAAAAGTTTATCAGCATCAAATCATCCAGGCTTTAACGATAGTTATAGTGCGAAATTTATCTTGCTTACACTATACTGAAAAAAATAATACAATCTGAACCACAACTGAGCAACGAGTACCTAATATAAATAAATAAATAGTTGTATAATTTGTAAAATGAGGGTTGGAACCCTCATCCCTAGTATTCTAAATCATTAAAAAAAATATTAATAATAACTTTATTAGCGATAATGAATACAATATTTTTTAGTCAAGTCAAACTATGGATTTATGCGTGTGCTTAAAGTTTGGGGAGTAGTTAAACGTGCATAAAATATATTTTATAACAAAATTTTTTTTTATGGCATTGGAATTTTCTATAAAGCCAGTTTTTAATTTATTTATTTGTATTCCCATTATTTATTATATACTTTATTTATTGAATATAAGTCATCATTACTAAATGGATTTAGAAAATTTAGAAATTTTTTCCTTTGATTTTGATAAGGAGGGTGTTCCAAAATGGTATGTTGTAGGGTTTCTTTTTGATTACACTTATCGCATTTTGCAGAATTATAACATCATAACAAATTTATTCTTAAAGAAATTGGATTATATTAAGTTTGCTAAAGATGTGTAACTTTTTTTTTCTAAGACATAAAGGTCAAATATGAGTCCAGTAATTCCAGTTTTCATTCAACTCTAACATTATTTTAGAGCAGTAACCTATTTTATATTGTTTAGTAATACCACTATAGTAAGTGGGAAAAAGTCCCACGAGTTTGCGAGGCAGGTTTGGGATGGAGAGAGGTGGGTGTGTTAAAACCGTGTGTGCTGTTCCAACAAACGTAGTCATGTCAAAAATACAGAACATTTTTTTTTTAATAAGAAAAATTTACTAACATTTCCATATTAAGAGATGTTATTGATGGACCACATTTGTTCTCTCCATAACTCAGAACTCCATAACTACTTGGTTTAGAAAATATTTTTATATGATCACTTAAATAGGAAATTTAATTATTTATAGAACAAATTTTACCAAACTCAAATTTTTTTTTTAACATAAGCAAAAAATTGATAAAATACACGCTTTTTACCATGTCCAACAAATTCCATCTTCATTGCAGACCCGTACAACTTTTACTAAACTATATTAAAAAACCGGTCACCAAACAGGTCTTATATTTCTATATATATTCCATATGAATAAATGATTAATATTACTAAAATATTTCTGAAAATGATCATTTATTATATAATCTAAAATAAGATATTCCTAATATTACTTTATTCCTTAATGATATATAGAATATAAGTAATTCTTAAACATTATCTTGGAAAGGGTGCATTAAAATTATTCTTTATTTTATATAATATATTTTTTTTATTTTCTTGTATTATTGTGTCATGCACAATTTTAGAAATAATAATTCTTTTAATTCTTCATCAATAATCAAATTAAGTAAGTAAACACATAATGTTGAAAAACTCATTTTATATATATAAATAGTTGACCGTATAATTTCAAATTATGGAGAAACATGGTCAGGGTTGCGGTCAAAAGAGAAACAAAAATAGTTAACAACTATTTATTTTCCGACGTTTCACCCCACATTGTAAAGCTTCTTCAGGACTAAATAGATACAAAAAATCAACTAAAAATATTTTAACATAGTAAGATAAAATACAAAAGGTAAATTAAGGTAGACTTAAAATTGTATAAATAATAGTGAAAACAAAATAATATACTAATGGAAGAAAAGAAGAAATAAAATAGTATAAATATAAAATATACAATAATAAGAATAAAAAACATTACGCAAACTATTAGGTTAAGAATGAAACGGAGACTTACTAAAAATAAAAATAGAAAAGTATAAATGATAGAACAAAATTTAACAAATGGAAAATAAAGAAGTAAGTTAAGGTTATATAAAAGTCAAAAAAGAATAAATACAATAAAATTAATAATAATAAATGAATAAAGAACAAATCAGGACCACTTACCTTTTTCAGTTAAGGTCAATTCGAAACTAGTAGAATATTGAAAGTAAACAAAATGGAGGTTAACCTTTAACGGTTTTAACTTCCAGTACGTGAAATAGAAGGAGATACAGAAATATGATAGTAATAGTAACTATATGAAATGTTCGATTTAGGAAGGTTAGGTTTTTTTTTTATCTTTTATTTTTTTTGATAATAATTAAAAATTAAACTAATTGATTGTATTAAATCGTAAAATTAATTATTTTAGAAAAATATTGCTTGTAGAATCTAAACATGAAATCTCCATAACGTCCTTGAAGAAACATATAAATAATAATTTAGTGTATTTTTTTTAGATTTAGAAAACATATGAAAGTGTGAAGGTCAGATGTTGAAACAAAATAAATTAATATTTAATAATATATAAAGTTAGTGAACTAAGCAGTTTTCTATTCAAAACTTTTTTTATAGCAGACTATATGGGGATTTTTTTTTAACCGATTTTAAACTATTTTTTCTTCTATAGAAAAATAAATAACAGACTGTAACAAGCAAGTATTTTGTCTTTTTAAAATTCCATGAAATTATTTTTTACAATAATAGCACCAGTGTAAGAGGTAAGGCACGCGTGAACCATACAGGCATGCCACAGATATTACACGTTCACTCATAACACGTGCCACTAATTTCTGACATGCTTTTCTGGTGAAGATAATTGTTAAATATTGAACTGTCATTTTTTTAACAAATTTACATTTATAATTAATTATCTTTCATATATGTGTATAATCCGTGGCACAAGACTATCTCAGCTGGATGGATTATTTGAGGTTTGGTTTCTTAGGTACCTTCAATTTATTGGATTTATTTTTTTTTATTTTTACTTTCTTTACGATTCCTGATAAACCCTCTAGAAAACGGCCACGCCATACTATTTTAACCATAAACAGAAATAAAGCCCACTAAATTGACTAAGTGACTTAATTTTTAAACTATATGTTTATGAATGAAAAAAATTCACTATGGAAATTGATAAAAGTGACAAATACGAGTGTACAATATACATGTGTATGTGGTAAATCCCAAAATGTTGTACAAATACCAAATATAGAATAGTGAAATATTCCAATTGGAAGTTTCCTTCACCTTAGCATTTCAAAAAAATTAATATACTTAAAAGAAAAGAAAATCCAGAATAAAATTGTAGTAAATTATCAGTTATATAGCCAAGTGTTCAATTGCAGCATAGAAAATATTTTATTTATTTATAGGAATTTTTATTATTTTATTTTAAATTAATATAAAAATCCCATCAAATTATTTTTACCCTTCGTCTTAAACCTACTGACTGCCCCACAGTTTCCTTTAATAATGTTGCTTTTACCCCTGTCGTACAGATCTGTTACCTTGGACTACAGCTGGACAAACGACTGACATGGAATCCTCACACAAGACTGAAAAGACAGTAAACTGCTTGTCGATTTCGACTAATACAGCACTTACTAGACACACGGTCTAAACTTCCAACTCATTACATAAGACTGATCTACATGACAGTAATCAGATAAATCTGGACATACGAAGTTGAGATTTTTGGGGTTCACTAAACCTTAGAATTCCTCTCGTATCGATTCCTTACAATCCAAAATCCTTCGTAAAATCCTTATTTCTCCTTACTTCACAAATAAAATCATACATAAAGACCTTAATGTTCCATTTGTAACCGATCTAACCCGAACCAGATATAAACTTCCTTCCATTATAAACTCACAAACCCACTTGTTTCTAACCTTGCTTCCTCTTCCATTCCTGACAATCCTCCGAGGTGCCTGAAAAGAAGATGGCCACGAGACCTGTTAATGTAAAACGTCATTATTGTGCTAGCAATGGGTAGTTTCACTCCATTTTGATCTTACATCAAATTTAGTTAATGTGTTTGTATGTAAATACAGCTGCAAATAGCAATAAATAAATAAATAAAGAAAATGTAAAAATTTTTAATCAATGAAGAGGTGGAAATTTGTAAATTGTTTACTAACAGGACTCACCCCCAAGGGAGAGGCTTTTAATTCTGTAAAGAATGTAAATAAAGCTGTTATTATTATTATAATATTATCTTACACCTGCCTTCGTTGAAGTGTTACGAAAAATAAACTCTTTACTACCTCTTTTCGAAATGGTTCCAAGCCATGTATTAGATGAGTTTTAGTGTTTAATAGAGTCAGTTAGATAAAACTGATAATCGGTATGTCAATAATTTTATATACTTTATAATCATTTCTATTATTAAGAAAAATGATAGATAGTAATATATATGGAGAGAGGGCATAATAAAATTACAAATTTATAGAGCCATGCACAGTTGCAGAAGCCACAAGATATCCTTTTTTGATTACCAATGTTAGTGAATATTGTATTCACTATTCTTCAAAGTTCACTCTCCTTATGTGAGTGGAGTAAATTTTGCGGAAAGGTTCTGTATTTAGGGAGTGAAACAGAGAGCCTATGGACATGGTCATAAAATAGTTGGTGTAATAACACCATCAGCTTCTCTCAGCCATTTTGTTTTTATGCTTCTAGCCTTCCTCCAATTAAATATTGAGATTGAGATACCTCTGCGGCCATCACCTTGGTGACCTTATAGCTATTAGACGATTACAGGACTCCATTAAGGAAGGACTATGAGCTAATTGGCCCAATCACCGCTTCCTCTCGTCCTTCCTTCGCTAGAAGGTTGTTGACGTCACCTTCGCTGCTGATCTCAACAGCCTTCCATTCCTAGCGTAGATAACCATTGATAAATGCTTGCTGTCAAGATTTCTTTTCCGGGTTATTTTCGGATATTGCAGCATATTTTAATTTTTTATTCTAGAAATATCAAGCTTAGTCACTTTGGCTTCAATCAGGGCTCATGTCGCCACTTTGTTTTAATAGTGACACGACAAAAAAAAATAATGTTTTGAATTTTTTTCTTAAAGTGCCCCAAAGATAGTATAGTTTCTCTATAGAGAGCGGAACATCTTCACATTCCATCGGAGAACAGATATGTCGGTATTTAACTATGAGTATGATTATTAGTTTTAATTTTTTATGAAAGAAGTTAGCCACGAGACCAGTTAATGTAAAATGTGATTAGAGTGCTACCAATGGGTAGTTTCTCTTACCCGCCTGTAACACTCCAATTTAACTTAGATAAGATTTACTAAATATATTATAATGTACAGTTGTAAATAACAATAAATAAATTTAAAAAAAAAAAAAAATATGTGTGCTAAATGGAGAAATATTGTCTTTTATAGGCATGTTAAATCAATAAAACATTCAACATGGTTGAGAGTCTGCAAAATGGATAATGATAGACTAGTTGAGCTCTACAAATTTTTTTCTGTTGTCGTTTTGATAATTCAGCAGCTCATTGTTCAGGTTTGGTTTGTGTTGTTTTTGGACATTTTTAAAACTCAAACATGGTAATGGATAAAAATAATAATGAAGTAATGAGAAAAAAAACTAGGAGAGGAAACAAGGCACATGTGAGGGGGAGGGAAGATGATGTAGCGAAGCTGTTGCAGATTTTATTATATCATAACAATTACAGGGTTACAAGATAAGTTGCCCAGGATTGTGAAATTGTCTAGGCCTACTTAACATAACACATGAACTTCTGATTAGGCTACTCACAATCCTATATTTATAAATTTTAACATGTTAAAACTGTTTACATTTAACACAACATAAAACCACTACTGTACTCAATTTTTCTTTAACAACGGTAAAAATTTAGTTGTTTCATTATAGTTAAGAGGTTTTTTCAAATATTTATTTGGAATAGTGATACATTCTGCTATGCGACAAGATGGAAGCACGTTTTTATCATAAAGAGTGCCATATTTAGAACTGAACTTTAGATGTTTAGATTTAAATTAATTGACGTAACTTGTTATGTATAACAGGATGGTGAAGCGGATCTTGAAGTAAATGACCCTGGAAGTTCTGTTCTCAGACATTGCATGATTTTTACTGTTCGCTATCTCATGTACAAATGTTATTCTGGCTGTTAGTATAGAAGAAGCCTTCTTGATTGAAACAATTTGCTCAATTCAGCATTGCGTAGCCTTCTAAATTCTCCAGTTAACTTATTCTTTTTCGGTCCGAATCTTTTAGGTATTCTAGATATTTTTGAATTCTACGATAAATTGGAGATAGCTTACGATAAATTACTGTATGAAATAATATTATCCAACGGTCGGTAAAGAAATTTTAAACAAATATAGTAACAATAATGGAATGCGACTAATAAACTCTTGCCATCTCGAAAAACCTAATAATCAAAAGTACCACGTTTAAATATAAGGATATTCACAAATACACTTGGACATCACCGGATTCAAAATCAAATCGATCATGTCTTTGTACGAGATCATAATAATAAATGCTTAACGAATCCGAAGGTTCGATGCCGATACCACCAAACGCTCTTTGCATACATCCTTCCAGTGATGCCCCTCCAAACCCAATTCTACTAAATCAGTTTTAACGCAATCCTCCCATCTACGTTTCGGTCTACGCCTTGGACGTTTACCCGTTGGGTCAGTGTTTATTAACATTTTAGGGGTCCGCTCGTTACTAAGCCCTATAACCTTACATATCCGCCTCAATGCAATAGTTTGAATTATATTTACCAGGTGTAGGTCCCTTAATTCAGCGTTGTGTAATCTTCTAAATTCTCCCGTTAATTCATCCGTTTTCGTTCCGAATATTTCGCGTAATACTTTATTTTCGGAATCCTTAAAACGCTGTTCATCCCTTAGTGTAAGAGACCACGCCTCACATCCATAAAGAACAATGGGAAGGATAATAGTTTTGTAAATTCTAATTTTTAGGTTTTTCGATAGAAGGCGCGAGCTAAACAGTTTCGAAATTGAAAAATAACTTTGTACAACATAGATATTAAAATAGTATGATTAACCTGAGATCTTATTGAGGGGCAGAATGTGGGTCATGAACTATTAATCGCGAAAATTCAATGAAAACTTAATATAAAGAATAGAAATGATAACGGTTTCAGTTTCGAAAATTTCAATTTCTGAAGAAATTCAAAAGTCGAAATAGATTCGCGCTGGTAGATGTTGAGAAGTTATGGGTAGAAATAAGAGATAATATTAAAGAGGTCGGTAATTTGTGTCTCGGAAAAAGGAAAAGTAATAAGAACAAACCCTGGAACAAAGGAAAGCCGTTAAGTTAAAAACTCAATAATTCTAGCGAAAGCAATGTTACTTACTTCCGGGCCTTAAAGAATGAAACGTCTGAATTCCTCAGAAATAAAAAAAAAAGGAAATATCTTAAAAAGAAAATTATGGGAATAGAGAATAACAAGAAAAGAGAATGTACAGAAGTATTGATCAATTGGGCTCTGTAGTGGAGGAAAATAAGTGATATTTTAGCTAATCCGGTAGATATATTGGCTACGTTTCTGAAATACTATGGAAGTATTTTGATTACAGGAAATTGTCGTCAATCTCCTCCGAATGATCCATACAAAAATGAATAAGGCAAACACTAGCTTAACTAACAGTGCCTTCTAAATGTTGTCACACAAGCTCGATTATTGAGAAGGAAATCGCCCCTTCGGAAACGATCTGGCACTCGAAGCCTCGAACGGTAAACTGCATAAATAAATAGGCGATGATTGAGCTAAAGCTGTTGAACAACGGGAACATTGTGATTATCACCTGCTAATCTTGAATTGTTGCCAAATACAATTGGAAAGTCTCTTTCCAAATCCGTTTCC
This sequence comes from Halyomorpha halys, assembly GCF_000696795.3. Classification (NCBI taxonomy): domain Eukaryota; kingdom Metazoa; phylum Arthropoda; class Insecta; order Hemiptera; family Pentatomidae; genus Halyomorpha; species Halyomorpha halys. The sequence continues at coordinate 19,410 of NW_027106426.1, read as the reverse complement.
TCATGGTTCGCTAGCCCGGATAGTTGGAAGTTATTCGAGGTCAGGAATAAAATCATAAATTAGATAATGATACTCGTTGAATAAATAGTTTATATTCCCCAAATCCGTAAGATCCAATTCGATTTCATTCCTAATTCATTGCCAACACTTCCTCATTTTTAATCCCAATATATTTCTAATAACCATCCTAATAGTACGAGCCTGGGGGAAAAAAATTATTCAGTTGTTTCACCCCAATTTTGATTATTTTAATCTAAACTACGTTTAATAGCTGGTCAAAATTGATGAATCTGCAGGGGAATACAAAATGGTGGCTGTTTCAAAACGTTAAAAAATAATTTTTTATTCAGAGCTCCATACTGTTAAAAGTAGCAACAACACTAGACCATTTAATAGAACATCAGTTAAAGTAGAGTAAATTTGCTAAAATATGAGCCCTAATAGAACTATATTTATATTGAATAGTTCCTGAGATACAGTTTTTAAAAAACAACATTTCATGAAATATATACTGGAAAGTAGTTAATAATTTATTTATCTCAGGAACCATGTGATTTACATTTGTCTACTAGCACTCAAATTAAAGTGCTACGTTTAATGTGTTATAAAGTAGTCTAAGAAGTTTATCTTTATAAGTGTAGTAGTGTTCATGATATTTGCTAAAATAGATTGAGTTTTAGTTGTTCGGGCAAATTTTCATGAGCCAAATTTATATTTATATGCGAATATCTTAAAAACTACTGCTAAGTTAAATTTACTTTATTGTGAGTACTGGCAGACATATGTACGTCTTATGGTTCTAAACATATATTTTTTCAAAAAGCAAACTTTTTATCCGAATTGCATTAACATTTAGTGGATTTATTTTGTCAAATATCATCAACTACAGACACACATAACATCTATTGAAGAATGGTGTCAAAACTGGAGAATCAAACTAAATCCTGACAGATCCCATCAGATCACCTTTACTCTCCGTCGTTAACTTCTACTCTCTTGTCCTACAGTATCCTTTCTAGATACACCACTAACACCTGTTGAACAGATTCGATACTTAGGACTCCATCTTGACAAGAGACTTACTTGGAATCCACACACAAGACTGAAGCGTCAAGAAACTGCTAGTAGATTCCGATTGCTACAACACTTACTTGACAAACGCTCTAAACTTCCCATTCACTACAAAAAAATTAGTATACACTACGATAATGAGACCAATTTGGACATATGCAATTGAGCTCTGGGGTTCCACCAAACTATCAAATTCTTTCCGCTACCAATCCTTACAATCCAAAATCCTACGTAAAAATCTTGATGTTCCTTATTACGTTACAAATAAACTCATCCACAAAGACCTTAACATCCCACTCGTTGCCGATTTGGTCCAAAACAGATATGCGTCTTTTCATTCCAAACTCCTTAACCATCCTAACCCATTAATTCTTAATCTTCCATCCTTACTTATTTACTTATTGTATTCTTTTGTACAGTTATAAATTACATTAAATAAATAAATAAAAAATATCATCAAAACTACTATTCATACAAAGATTAAGGTTATAGACTATTTTATGGTTAATTTTACTAGCTTTAATTTAAGTGCTGACTAATATCTGTCTGTCTTATGGGACGTTTTTCTTTGTAGCAATAGTAGTTTTCATGTTATTTGCCAAAATAAATTAACAAGATGATGATTTCTAGTTGTTTGAACAAGGGATATGTACAATAAAGTAATTTATAACGTTTATCTTCGCTGGGGTAGTAATATTTATGATATTGGCATATACATTTTGTCTGAACAACTAGAAAGCAATTTATTTTAACAAGTATCATGAAATAAATATCCTACGAAGATAAATGTCATTAACTACTTTATAGCACATAAAACTAGCTTTAATTTCAGTGCTAAAAGACATTTTAACGTCTCATAGTTCTTGAGATATATATTTCCCATAGTAAATTCACCAATTATGGATTTTTTGTGAAATGTTGTTTTAAAAAAAAATTGCATCTCGAGAATTATTGAACGTAAAGGTTCATATTTTAGTAAA
>NW_027106426.1:8589-17304 GCF_000696795.3 Halyomorpha halys | reverse complement strand
CGTAAAGGTTCATATTTTAGTAAATTTACTCTACTTTAGACGATGTTCTATGAGGTTTATTATTGTTTTAACTATATGGAACTCGAAATGAAAAATTATTTTTCTTTAACGTTCTGAAACAACCACCATTTTGTATTCCTTCTAGTTATACTTGGCAGACTCGTCAATTTCGACTAGTATTTATACAGAGTTTTCATTAAAGTGACCACCAATTAGGGTGAATCAACTGAATTTTTTCTTTTCTTGGGCTCTTGTAATAGAAGCACCTGAAAAGAATATGGGACAATCTAGCTAGTCAATGTAGAGTATTAATTGAAGAGTTACCGATGGGCAGTTTCTTCTTGAACTATTATTTCGTGTTTTAATCCATATATCACTTATTACTTATATTATTTTTTATCTACTTATACATTTTCAAATTTAGAATCTAATTTCTTTATAAAGTAAATAACAAGATTTTTTTATAACTATGTACTAAAAGATTTTATTAAACTAAGAAATTATTAATATTTGCATTTTTCTGCTATCTATTAGAGACCATCGGTATAAATTTAAAATACATCATTTCATAAATATGATATTTTTTAATGACATATTCCTTATGTGGATTAGATAAAAATATAACCAAATTTTTTCTTTACTTGAAAGAACTCTATAATGAATCTTCGTTACTACTACACAAGCCGCCATTTTTATTGCTCCTAATTATTGTTGGCAGATTCCTCAATTTAGACTGCATATAGTTTTCATTAAAGTAATCAAAAATTATTAGGAAATAACCTTTTTCCCTAGGTGCAAGGTGTATGGTAACGATTTAGGGCAATTGGCCCACATGTTTGGGTCAAAACGTCAGCAATTTAAAAAAATTAATTTAAAAATCACTCTGCTCTAATTATTTTATTCAAGAATGTTACTTTATATAACTTGATTATTTGTAATTTGTTTTGTATGTGTATTAACAGTCTATTAAAATAATTGTATATTTAATTTTTTTTTTTTTTTTGTTGCAGGTGAGTTACCAATTTATTTAGCTGTTGGTTATGGGTAAGACTATTATTTATTTTTTTAACTATTTATTTACTTCGACATTTGGCTTTCATAGACGTATCTGACTTAGCTTTATTTTTTTTTTAAAGTATATTTATATATAAGAGGAATATTGAACTACTTTATTTCCAGAAGTATTTCAAATAAAAAAAAAAAAAAAAACTGGTTGGTAATAAATAAATGAATATTTATTTGTTTCACCATTTGACTTTGAAGTTATATAAACATTTGAAATCTCACCAAACGTCCTTGAGGAAATAATATATGAACTAAGAAACATTTTTAATTTTTGACCTTAAGGCAAAGGATGTAAAAATATATAAATAAATATTACTATAAAGAAAGAATGATATCCAATAGGAAATATCTCACATAAATTAATGAAAATTTAGATTATAATAATACAGGTTTTAACGTTTTAAATTGCTCAATTAAAACTTGAAATTATCCGACTTTCTACAACGGAGCCATTTTGTTTTAGGTAAAATTGTCATTTTAGTATAGTTTTTTCGAATTATATCTTTAAATTATTATTATAATGTTAATCAAGTTTATTATTCTTACGTCTTAGCTATTTTGTTTCAAAAATTTTAACTCCACTCCTATTATAAATTAAAATTATCTATTTTTTTACAATAGCCATTTTGTTTCCCTGGATAAAATTATTGGTTTTTTAAAAATTTATTTGAATTATATGTATTTAAATTATTAGTATTATTACAAAGTTATTGTATGGCTTTAAGTTTGTAAAATACTCGTTGTTTCTGTTTGTTTCGTAAGTGTGTCTATACATTGTTCCTCTGTTTCGCCTTGTATTTAAATTTAAAAGTCTATCATGGGGTTTAAAATTTTGATTTAGTTTAAGTCATAATATTAATTTTATTTTAATTTAAGTGGAACTAGTATACATATTCCATTTATTGGAATATGTATGTACTAATTATGCAATAATTATACTTTGTGAAGGATACAAAAAAAAAAAAAACCATGGATACGACTCTTATTAATGAATGAACCATTGATAAATAAATATCGTATCCATGGCAATATTAGCTATTAGTTTCATCTATAGCTAATTTTTGTCCAACTGCTGCTCTGCGACTAATATTGAGTATAATATATTCATAAAAATCGCTACTTGATTTGCGATAAGCCAATTATTTATCTATAAAAAATAAAAAGATGTAATATATGAACATAATTCTTAAGAATGCACAAAAAAATATTATATAAGTGAGATTACAGAAAAACTAAGTAATGGAATAAAACAACATAAAATGAAAGATTAAAAAAATATATATATCAAACCCAAAGACAGAACTAGCAAAACACAAAATAATGACAACTTTGTATATATACTTTGAAATTTTGTCTATAAACTTTGAATTTTGTATTTTGTATTTTTGAATTTTAATTTGTATGTAAAATTTGAATTTAGTATACAAACTTTAAAAGTCCATTATAGCTTAGGCATAACAATAATAAACTACATAAATATATACTAATAATTTAAAGATATAATTCTAAAAATCAATATCTCTTTACACTCACATCTAATAGCCCTGATAAAGAACTACAACGTAGGTCGAAACATCGGTAGAAAATAAATAGTTATTATTTGTTTGTCTTCCTTCTTGACCGCAACCTTAACCATCTCATTCATAAAATCACGATTTTGGTTTCAATAAAGTATAAATATTTAAAAATTTAAATAGCGTCAAATAGTTTTTTTTTTATTTATTGCTATTTACAACTGTACATTATAATAGATTTAGTAAATGCCTGTAGAAGAACTTCATTATAGAAAATGATAATAAGCTATTTTAACATACTGAACAGTAACCTACCTATAAAAGAATACTAACTAATACTACGTACTTAAAAGTAAAAAGAATACCGGAGTATTACATAGCAATATCACAAAACAAAAAGCATTAAAATAATTGCAAAGATTATAGACAATAGTACGCCCTTGAACCTTAAGGTAGCTGAGAACGGGTGGGGGAGTCTTTGCATTCCTCAACGCTAAACTTTTTTTGTGAGGTCTGCGAGTGCGTGAACACCTGGCTAGAGTAGTGTCTTCATGTTCATTTGATATGACCAATTGATATTTGGCAGACATAAGTTTTTGTAATCTTCCAAAAATATAACAATAATTTATTGGAAGATCGCTGATTGACCGTATGTAATAATATATGAAAGATGGCTGGGTTCGGTCAAATAATAACTCAAATAGTGATTAAACTACTTATATTACGTTTCGCCCCACTTGCAGGGCTTTACAAGGGCTAAAAAAGATACAAACACAGAAATAAAAACGCAAATGATAAATTAAAAGAGTATACAATGAAACGTAAAAATTAAATAAAAATAATAAAAGGTTATAGACAATAATTGAAAATGGAAATAGTAATAGATAAAAAGAAAAATATAAAAGAAAGTAAAACCTAAGAGATGGAAAAAGGGGGATAAGAATAAAATCAAGAATGAAGTAAGATAATGAACGAGACAGAAAACGTAACTGTTTTGACAAAAGTAAAAGTTAGATTAAACCGTTTGTATTGGGAGGAGTGTGGATTGGCAGTTAAAGTACATTACATTTGAAAATAATTTTAAATTAAACAATTTAGGGAATTAAAGAAAATATTAAAATTAGGTAAACAATAAATGGTAGTATACATAATAGGGGGGAAGAAATAATATTAAACAAAAAATTATAAATGTACACAAATAGAAAACACAGAAGAAATAAAGTTAAATCAATGGATACAATAAATATAAATGATAAAGAAAGATAATATACAAAATAAATAGGGGTACAGGGGTACGTAAATTATATAATAGAAACATTTATAATGAAGTAATTAATGTAAGTATGCTTAAGTTAGAAGTAACATATGAATGTAAATTAAAAATAAAATATATCAATATAAAAGAAAAAGATAGGATAGTAAATATAAAATATAATTTAATTATGTATGGGGGTGAGAATCTAGAAAATAAAACCAGAATAAAAGACATGATAGGAAAGTTGGCTTCTGATAAAACGTTGCTGCTTCTGATAAAAAATGCTGAACGTAGATAAAAGAATTATGGGAGTTTTAAATATGTCGATATATTTACTTTTTCATTTAAGTTTTTGTGTCTTATTTAGCTCTGATGAAGCCCTGCAACGTGGGGCGAAACGTCGGCTCAATATAAATAGTTTAATCCCTATTTGAGTTATTATTTCTTCGCTCCCGGACCATCTCCCATTTTACAATAATTTATGCCCTATTTTTTGTTTTTTTCTTTCATCAATTATTTTAGACTGGTGAGGTATCCTTAAAAAATATACAGGCTTTCATATATGTTACGGTTACAACAACGCGGAAAATTTATATGTGTTCGTGAAAGTTCCTAAACCGTTCCGGAATGCAATATGGCGTTCAAAAAGTCATTTCCTTGACTTTCTTTTATATTTTCCTGAAAAAAAAAGACATTAGTCGCTACCAACGACATTGGGAAAGTTTCCACCCGTTGGCAAGCGGTGGCCATTACAGTAAGTGGCGGTCTATGGAACTTTGTTTCTCTTGGCCAATCCGAAAGCAATATTCCGAAGGAGATATCGATCGGAATTGGGAACGTGAATATCGTTCACGAATATTATATTTAGGTGTTTAATGGTATATTTCTACGAATCATTAAATAAATAATATGTCAATATCAATGCAGCGGTGCCTGGTTTGTGCCAATTACAATCAAATATCATATAATTTTTAATATGCTACTACTCCTGCTTGTTGCATCATCGATCGCTTAGCATATTTGTTGTTGGCTATCATCCGAGTAGTCTGGTAACATTCTGAATGGAATTCGGGCATCTTAATCTAGCCCTTCTCATAGTACAAGAGCCGGGAAGAAAAAAAAGGAGTTATCTCACCTCAATGTTTGATTACTTTAATGAAAACTATGTATAATTACTACTCGAAACTGATGAGTCTGCCAAGTATAGTGAGAGGTAATAAAAAATGGTGGCTGTTTCAAAAAGAAAACCTAAGAGAACTTTATTTAAAGCAGAATAAATTTGCTGATATATTACCCCTAATTGGATGCTTTTTACGTCCAATAGTTCTCGAGATATAGCTTTTTAAAAAATAATATTTCATAGAAATGTACTAAAAAGATTAGTAGTTAGTGAATTTATTTTGAGAAATCTATATCTCAGGAAATATGTGACGTATAGATGTCTATTAGCACTCAAATTAAAGCCAGTTTAATGTACTATAAAGTAATTAATGACATTTTTCTTCGTATGAATGGTAGTTTTCATAATATTTGCTAAAATAAATTGATTTATAGTTGTTAAATCTTTCAACACATTGCTTTTTAAAAAGCTATATCTCGAGAAATATATAACGTAAATAGCTCTATTAGGGCTCATATTTTAGAAAATTTACTCTTCTTTAAATGACGTTCTCTTAGTTTTTCTTGTGTTGTTGCTACTTTTTAAGATATAGAGCTCCAATTAGCCAATTAGTCAAGTCCGATAGTCAAATTATAATTTTGACTAGTAATTATACATAGTTTTCATTAAAGTAATCAAAAATTGGGTTGAAATAACAGACTTTTTCTCCTCTTGGGCTCTTGTACTATCATTTCTTATAGTCCATGCTGGGTTTTATGTCATCAGCGTTATCTGCTTGCATTCTAATGACATCACCTACCCAACGATGTCGATTTTATTTTTTGTTATCATATTTATATTGTTGTGGTAGCTATATTCTGTGAAGTGGTCTTATATTAATTATTAGGATAATTATTACAAGAGCCCAAGATTAGTAAAAGTCAGTTATTTCACTACAAATTTTGATTACTTTTATGAAAACTATGAATAATTTAATTACTAGTCAAATTGATGAATCTTCCAGAATAGGAATGGAGAATACAAAATGGTGTTTCTTCCTCGAAGATAAACATTATAGACTACTTTATAGTACATTCAACTAGCTTTAATATGATTGCTGGCTGACATCAGTACGTCTTATGGTTCCTGAAATATTTTTTTTTTCAAAAATCAAAAGTTTTGTCCGAACAAATAGAAATATGAAATATGATGTTCTTTTTTTAGTGATGTTGATAATTTCAAAGATATGAAGCTCCAAAACAAAAAAGGCTATAGGAAAAAAATTTACTTTGGAAAAACTAAATAAGATTCATCTTTTAAAACTCTTAAAAACTAATTTCCCTAGAAAACGCAAATTCGAAATTTTTGGGGTTGATTATGGCTGGATATTTTTTTTTTCTGTCTATTTAAATTTTTGATCAGATGATTCAGAATATGATCCAAATCTAATGTAACTACAACTGCTAGGAAGCTGAATTTCTGATTTCCAAACCATATCTCAAACGTTTTATTTTAAATCTCCGATTCTAATTTAATTAACAAGGTCCGTTTGTACTATTTCCTAGAGTTAAGATGGTTTTAAACCATTTGTATTTTTCGTGTAGTCTGGTCGAGTCGTACTGTTACAATCATTAATCGTTTCTTCTTATTCTACAAGAAAAAATAGATCGAATGGTATATATATTTTTTCGTCTCCTAGGAAGCATTGTTGAAAGCCCTCGGGGGTTTAATATTTTACGACCTAGTATTGCCAAAAAAAGTTTCATTGAAATCGGTCATCCCAAAATGCGTAGCCTCCCGTTGAGAGTTGATACGTGGCGCAGTGTCTGTTTCTTTTTTTAACGCATTTGCAACCATCTTCTTGATTACAGATTTGTTCCAACACGTGACAAAACTATCTCCAACCGAAACGATTCGGAACGGAAATTCCGTACAGTGCATGCGCACCCCAGTTTTATGATTGCTTTGACTCGTGTTGAATTTTTTTTTTTTTTATGACAAACCTTACATGTTTTGTCAATATGGCTGTTTGAACATTTCTTTTTTTTTTTAACCTCTTGTTTTAATGAAAAAATAAATAGTTTTATTTATTGTATTTTCAAAATGTTTACAAGTAATTTTGTTTTATCTCATTACTAGCTGACCTACTATTGCTATATTTGAGGATGTATATAGATTTTATGAACACAATTGTTATTATGTTATAAATTATTGTATGTAGTTAAAGTTAAACATTTTATACTTTATTGGTTATGGTTTGCTAACATAAATTGAACCAATACATGCTATTAGAAGCGAAAGAGAAATTTTTAAACCGCAGATATAAAATAAAACGTTTCAAATTTATTTCTTAATTTGGAACCAATATTTCGCTCTTATAAGGGCATTCAATCTAAATTTTATTAATGTGGATTAAAGGAGCAGACATTTAGCTCACCAACAGTTATATTTAATGTAGGAATTGCATAAAATAAAGAGGAGTTATGTATGATTATGTGAATAATCACTGGAAGCAAAAAACAACAAAAAAAAAAACCTCCAAATAAATTAAGTTTTACTTTTTAATTTCTTGGAAAAATGGTACTAGGTGTTTTGAGATGGCACTAAAAACGAATATGAAATGCTTTTGTTTGAAAAAAAAAAAAAAAGAACACAGCCGTCAATAAAGGTACCAAAAATAGTAGAAAAAACTATTTATTGCTAACCAACGTTTTGCTCCACTTTGAAGGGCTTCGCCAGGACTATCCTAATTGAAACAATGATGACTACTGTTGTGCTTTATTTTTTTTTTTACTACCTTAATTAATCTTTTATTTATTAAATTTTATATTTTCCTTTCTTTTATTTTCTTCCAATAAACATTTTTATTTTTATTTTATTTTAACACTGTTGTGAAGTGCTCAAATTATCAGCGTTATTTGAAATGGGGTCTGAGATTTATGTTTATATTTCATAACAACGCTCGCTACACAAATAACATTTCATTACTTAGTTGTCCGCCATTCTCTTGGCCTTCTAAGAAATAATAAAAGGTTTAGAGAAAAACATAAAAAGCAGTTGTTTATTAAACAGTCCAAAGGTATGTCGTTACATTGTGATTCAAAGATGGACGTTGTTAAGATTTTTTAGTTCGTACTGGTGTTGGAATATAGTAGAAAAAAAGAAATTTCACCGCATGAGAGTACTTTTATGCTTTAATTTCGTAACTGGTACTGGTATGGGTAATGGTGGGGGGAACAAGTCCGGCAAGTCCTTTTTACCTATTTGTCCATTTTGCCTACCTTAAGAAAACCAATGGGATGACTCTGTTTATATATTTTATTCCCCTACATCGAACCTTTTCGACTTTCTAATGAAATTCAGAATAGGACACCACAAGAAGCCTCTTATTCTAGGATTCTATTAGAGCCTAGAAGTCTATATCTTAGTGGCGCGTACCGGTCACAATCTGCTATGTAATGTAGGGCAGTTTCCAGGATCTGTCCATCGCGAACTACTCCTCCACAATCTTAAGATGTCTTTTAAGTCTGCAGTGACCTGTAAGAACTCCTACTAGTAATCGTAGCTCATTTCTATTGAGGCTTAGCAGCCACTTAGTTCTAGAAGTAGAGGGTTTAGTTATTAGTATCTTGTCCTGTCTTAGTCCTATACATTCCCTCCACTCCTTGCCTGCTATCTTTCATGTCCAGACTTCTTTTCGCTGATACCTAAGAATGGTTCTGGCCCCACAGAAGCATTCTCAGCCTCTAATTTCCTTTCTAGTTCATTAGATATTTCAGCAG
>NW_027106426.1:6663-7877 GCF_000696795.3 Halyomorpha halys | reverse complement strand
GTAAGTTTAACAAAAGATAAAGAAGCAGTCTTCTTCAGAAGCGGGAAAGATGCACTCTTGGCATTTTTCGTTCGAATTGGATTTATCTATTTTTCCTTTTTTATCCTGTACTTATCCATAAAATTCTTCGATATGAAGATAAACTTCATAAACAACTTTATAGCACACACAACTAGCTTTAATTTGAGTTCTAATTGACACCTGTACGCCATGGTCCCTGAGATATAGATTTCTCACAGTAAATTCACAATATTTCATGAAATGTTGATTTTAATAAATCTGGATCTCGGGAACTATTGAACGTAACAGCTCTATTAGGGCTCATATATTAGAAACTTTACTTTAAATGATGTTCTGTTAGATTTTCTAATAGTAAAAGATATAGAACTCCGAATTCAAAATTAATTGCTGGATTTTCTTTTGTAGGAAGTTGATTATATAAATTTTTAAAAATTCTGGGTTGCAGCTACAGATTTCTCGAAATAAATTCACTTAGTTCTGATCTTTAAGTTCATTTTTTTTATGAAATGTTGCATTTTAAAAAGCTATATTTCGAATACTATTGAAGGTAAATAGCTCTATTAGGGTTCATATTTTAGTTAATTTACTCTACTGTAAATGATCTTCTCTTAGGTTTTCTGGTGTTGTTGGTAGCTTTAATGTTATTGAGCTCCGGGAAAAAAAAAAATATATTTTTTTTAACGTTTTGAAACAACCATTATTTTGTATTACTCTTAGCTATACTTGGCAGACTCAACAATTTTGAATAGTAATTCTACATTGTTTTCATATTATAGCTATTTACGTTCAATAGTTTTAGAGATATAGGTTTTTAAAAAGCAACATTTTGACGTAAACAGCTCTATTAGGGCTAATATTTTGGCAAATTTACTCTTCTTTAAATAATATTCTTTTAGATTTTCTAATGTTGTTGGTAGTTTTTAAGATATAGAGCTCCGAATGAAAAATTAATGTTTTTTCAAGGTTTTGAGACAGCCGCGATTTTTTATTCTTCTTACCTATACATGGCAGACTCAACAATTTTGAATCGTAATTATACATTGTCTTCATTGAAGTAATCAAAAATTGGAGTGAGATAACTGCCTTTTTTTTCTTCCTGGCTCTTGTACTGCCTAGTCCTTCATCCTTCATCTTATATCTCGTTCTGTTACTGAATAACATTTTTTTTTTTACACCGGGCTCTTTAACTATTT
>NW_027106426.1:1244-1693 GCF_000696795.3 Halyomorpha halys | reverse complement strand
ACATAAAAGTAATAATTTAAAAAATATATGTGTAATAGTCAATGGAAAATGATCCGGCGTGGTAAAAAAAAAACTCAAATAATGAATAAACTATTTATATTGAGCCAACGTTTCGCCCCACGTTGCAGGGCGTCTTCAGTACTAAAAAAAAATACAAACACTTAAATGATGTAAAAATAAATGAACAATGTAAGTGAAAAATTAAAAAGATGTACAGTAAAACATAAAAATTAAGTATAAATAATAAAAGGTTATATACAATTAATAAAAACGGAAATAATAACAGATTAAAAACAAAGAAATATACAATACAGTCCAAACTAAGAGAGAGGGATAAAAATAAAATGAAGAATAAAGGAAGATAATGAACAAGACAGAAAACTTACCTTTCAGACTAGAAGTGCGAGAGTAAACTGTTGACCCTAAGTTATAGGGAAGTAGTGGGAGTA
>NW_027106426.1:0-436 GCF_000696795.3 Halyomorpha halys | reverse complement strand
AATATTGTTTATTATTCTTATATTACATAGGTATAGTCAGTAAATGCTAAAATAATATAATCAAATATTAAAATAATAATTGTAATAAAAATTTTTCGTTTTTATTGTTTTAGTTCTTTAATCTTTTTTTTTATTTTTGTATATTTTAATGTTTTACTTTTTTTATAATACTATTCATTTTTTCCGATTATTTACCTATATATCTACGTCTAATTCTCGCACAGTATAATACATAGTATAAATTCTCAATATAGGAAAATATATTTACATTAAAATCCTATATATTCATGCACAATTATATTCCATTAAAATCTAATTCCATAAAAAATATATATAAATAAATAAATTTACATAAAAGTAAATAAAATCCCTCTCTAAATATATATAAACAGAAAGATAAAATTCAAACTATGTACAAGAAAAGAAAAAATAGTTG
>NW_027106425.1:877032-886750 GCF_000696795.3 Halyomorpha halys | reverse complement strand
AATTCGTTAAATTTTCGATATCGATATTTCGATATTTTAAAATATCGATATTTTAGTGCCGATATAATATCGATATCGATATTGCTATCCGATATCGATATACATATCGATATCGATATTTTGCTTTCGATATCCCATCCCTACTATATATATGTTTTCATCTGGGACATATTTTGCTGTATGATATAGTCTGTTCTTACAAAATCAAAAAAATAGAGTTATACAGGCTTTTAGTTCAGAGCTGACTACAGTAAAAACTTTTTTTGCGAGATTTGTACGAAATCGAAGTTGAGATGTACTTGAATGTAAAAAGCTCTAAGACAATGAACTCTCTTATACACGTGCTCTCACGAATATCTCGTATATAGTCTACTTGGCAATTAGGAAATTGCAATATAATTAACTCTCCATATCTATCAGAATGAAATGTTTTCCTCAGAGATCTTATTATAACAAGTGGGAAAATTGCCCGTAGTTTGAGATTTACGCAGAAAATCTTCCGTCAAAAAAAAAAAAAATAAATAAATAAAAATATCTTACCATTGTATAACTAACATCAAATTACTTATTGTATATTTTTTTTAATACAGTTGTAAAAATCAATAAAGAAAGAAAAAATTAGAAACTGCTCTCGTTTGAGAATTAAAGAAAATTTAAAAAGCTTACTTTTGCATGATTGAATAAATTAAAATAATATCAAGCTAAAAATAAAACTTTAATTTGTACATTTCCTATTTTTTGTGATTAACCAGATACTGGTATCAGCCTTCCATAGAGGCACAGGAATTTTTTTAAATAAATCGATTTACAGTAACGTTTTAATTTACATTCTATACAAGTAAGAATAGGAATGTATAAAAAAATAAGGTGAAGAAATATTTTAGAAGAGTATAATTAAGAATTAAAATTTTATTTGCTGATTAAGAAAAAACAAATGAGTTTTTAACGAAAGTCCGAGAATCTCAAATTATTACTTCTTACGAATAAGAAAACGATTCTTTTCCATTGAACGATGAGGAATCTTGAGAATCTCAACCCCTGGTTTTTGGAAATTGAAAATATATACCTCATACCCCTTTATGACGTGCCTGACCGTGGAAAAAATTATACTTAATAAATCTACAATCTCATAATTTTTGTTGACCCCGCAACAAAAAATTTTATCCCGAGTTCCCAAACTCCCAAAAGTTTTCGGCATGATAGCTAAACAGAGACTAAAGAATTTCACTTCTCAATGCTTTAGCATTGTAGGAAAACATTGGATAGAGTACATAATACTGGTGTAATAATTACTGAATAGTAAACAAAGGACAATAGTTATAGTTCACAAAGTGTGCAAATACATTTTGCCAGAGGATTTCATTATTTTTTTAAATTTTTCTCCATTAATTTAAAAAGTTAATTATAGTACTCATGTAGAATTTGTTTAGTTTTGAATATACTTTTATATTAATGTGAAGTTCAGTGGATTATTATTTCCCACATGACCGATAGTTTTATAAAAACTGGGTGTGCAAATACTTTTGCCACCACTGTGCACACACATAATTATAAAGCTTTATTTTAAAACGTGAGCTGTGGCTAACTACAAAATATAACTACCAATAAACAGTAGATGACAAACTTCTTGTTATTTTAAACTACTCACTTTTACTGAAAACTCTTGCCAATTACCAACTTAAAAATATATTTACTACTGAATTTCTCAATTTATAAATTAATCAGATTCCAGGGTTGATATGCGTACATAAACAATTCAACATACATTTAACGTTGTCTGGTGTTGTACTGCTAATGAATGGAGAGGAGTTTGGACAGCCCTTAGTTCCTTGGGTGCTATTGTCAGCTGGGGGGTTGGGGGTTATAGTCGCAGAAGTTGTCTGGGATCGTAGAAGGGTTGAAATTATTCCTTGGAGGATTGCCTGGACCTGCTGAGTGAAGTTATATGTTTTTGTTTCTATATATTCTAGATTACAATATAAGGTCAAACTATTCTCCAAGCCTCTTTGAACTAAAGCTGATATTCTATAGCAAGATTATACGGATTCATAAGGCCGATTTATTTATCGTTATAAATAAATTATTTTTTAAAATGGGCATAGCAGTCGATTTGGTAATTCCCTTATTGCATTAGGTCTGGAATAGTTTAAAAATGTTTCAGAGCTATCTCTGAAAACATTCAAACTTTTTATTGATAAGAAAAAAAAGGAAAATATCAACAAAAAAAAAGTTTAATTATGTTAATTGTTTTATTTATCTTCCTGTTTATAGATATTTTAAGTAATTTTACTTTTTAATTTATTTAACTTTATTTATTTTTTATGGATATGATCATTTATCACTATTACTTATTGCCCAACGCCGTGGAAGATATATTTATCAATAAATAAAATGATTATTTCCTTTTGATCAAATTGAAAAAAAAATCCAATTCTGGGGCATAATATTCAGTGTTAATCATATTAGGTCAAAGATTTTTATGCGGAAAAATCATTTTATTTAATTTTGAAATCAGAACCATTTTGGAAGGAGCCCTTCATTTATATTTTTTCATTTATATTTTCATTCATATTTTTATCTTTAATTTACTTATTCAATTTTCATATTCACTACATCTAATAATTGTCACTTGTTCTATTTACTCCTTTTAGCTTCTATAACTTTATATTTTACGAGTACTTCTCTAATTCTGTTACTTGAATTAAATATTTAATTAATTACAAATACATTTTCTTTCTCAATTTTTTAAAACTTTAATTTTTTAGATTTTTTTCATTTTGTGTATTACTCATTGAATTTCTATATTCATATTCGTGTTCACTATATCAATTATATTTGTAATACTAATTCCTTTTGAATCATATAACACTACATTATATTTATTTAGTTCTGTATTTAACGTATTTCATTAATATTGAATTATATAATTATAAATTAATATACGAAATATAAAATTAATTAATTTGAATACTATATCTTGTTTTACATTAATATATAATAAACATTAATTTTACATAATTTTTAATTTTATATAATTTTTAATTTTTTACATAGAGTTACTTCGTGGATTTTCTTATGTGTATCATTTTTGTCCTTTTTCATAATTTTAATATTCGTTATTATAATATTGCTTTTATGTTCTTACAATACTTATGGTACACTACACATTTTCTTCCGATGTTACTTATGTGTTATACTTATTCGTGTTCTTCATTGACCGCTTCTTCTTACTTCTTCTCCTCATATAATAAACACGGTCAGCTATTGGAGTATCCTTGTATTTATATTCATCTATTGATAAGGAACTAGGTACCTGGGCTATTCATTACATCTATGGCCATAAAATTATTAGTTATTTTTTTGAATAGTCCTTCTTCTGATGTATTTATTTCATGTCTTACCAAAAAAAATAATATTGATAAAAATATGGTTTATATCCTAGGTAACATGTTTATACTTTAATATTTGTCAAAAATCAATCAACCAACTGACTTTTTTCTTTTAATAATATTGTAAAAATACTATAAATAGTTGTCATTTGTAAACTGTTTTTTCATTTGCTAGGATAGAGGGGGAGCAGCGACCCCAGCTTCTGGACCGGCCTGACAAGATCAGTTCCCAAGGAAGATGACCTCTTGGTCATGCCAACTCCTCACCGCAGGAACATCCCTCTAATTTATTCGGTACGTTAACGTAAAGTGATACTAATGTTAACTATTGGAGGTATGTAACAATTTTCAGGTGTTAAAAAACTTGCCCTCGCTGGTAAGTTTTCCGAATTTAAAAATTTGATAGGACTGTCAAAGTGATTTTTTTTGGAGGGAGTTAAGGAGGGAAGGAGGAGGGAGTTAAAGAGGTTTCGGAGAAGACAAGCTTATAGTCACTTTTGAAACACTCAGTTTATTATTATTAGTTAAGTCAACAGGGATTTAAGGGCCGTCTGTAGGTGAAGGAGTGACGTCGTTCCAAATCCTCCTTGGAGTTAAATTTTATTTCTGTGGCGGTCCTGAAAAATTAAAGCTTAAAAGAATAGGGTTATACACTGTAGATAACCTCCAGTATATCAGAAGTGACTAGGATGGGGGTTATAAAATAAATAAAAAGAGAAGTACCAAAGGGCAATCTCATAAAAAATCATATAAATTTATTCTAAATTATTTGTGTTTTAGGAGCTGCTAAATCTGATTTATGATCAGGATTTAGCCACCACGTACCTATAATGCTCATTTCAAGTAACGCAAAAAAATAAAATAAAAAATAATAATGATTAAAAATACACTCACTTTTCACACAATTTTAACTGCAAAGGAACTTGCTCGCCCTTTAAAGGAATCTATTAGTAAAAGATGGCAGGCAATGTGGGATGAAAGTCCACCCAGCAAGTTGAAACCTATAAAGAAAGATGTTAAGTCCTGGATTACATCAACCCGAAGTAGACGCCGTGAAGAAGTAGTGATCACCCGACTCAGAATAGGACATACCCGATTGACACACACCCACCTCATAACAGGAGAGGCACCTCCAAAATGTTCTGAATGTAATAGCAATCTGACCGTCAAACACATTTTTGAAGAATGTCGTCACTACACATCAACTCTGAACCAGTTAGGGATACCAACAAATGTCCCAATGGCGTTGAGAAACGACGAATCTGTAATAGTAAAAGTCATCCATCAGACTAATTTAATAACCAGCCTTTAATTATTATAATTATCTATTTAGCTTGCCTTATTTTTAAAATTAGAACAGTCAGTTATCTGCTTTTCACCATCCTTTCCAATATCGTAATGATTATTAAACAAATTATAATTGCCACAAATTTAATTATAATTGGTGCAGATCAGTACACCATACCACAGCTATGACTAAAACAACTAGGCCTTACCAAAGCCAACAACCAACGGGCGTTGATGACCAGGCTGTTAAACGCCCTTTCAAAACTAACACTCACTTCTTTAATTATATCGCGAAAACTTTTTCTTTCTATTCTATTCTACAACAAAAAAATCCATTGATAAATAGATATTAAGAAAATTATCTACAAATTTAATATGTAGAGATTACATCGTCGCACGTGTTAGTCGTTAGTACGCGTTCAGATAACGAGAAAATGAAACCGAGTTCCTAAAAAGGTAATATCATCTTCGATAACTTGATATTTATTTTATTTTCGTATTAAAAATAATAATAATAACTGATTGTTATTAAATTATTTATTTAAATAATTGTAAATATTATTTAAGTTTTAAGAACGGTATTCCACTTATCCATCCTTATCGAGAACATTGCCCGTAAAGTGAAAAATCCGACTAATCAGGAGTGTATAAATGAATAAAATCCAAATATTAATTGAAGTCATATATTTAGCAAAAATTGATATGTAATACAAAATCGGATTATGTAGATGCAATACAAATATTGCATAAGAACATTAATTTTTTAATAGTTCAATATCACTGTCAGTTATTTTTTTTTTCTTTCTGAACTGAAAATTTTGATTTACAATATAAAAAGTTACTCACTATTTATCAGTTTTAGTAAAATAAAATTATGATTTTTTTAAATATATTTTATTATGCATTTTAAATGCAGTACAAGAGATAATTATATAGTTACCAACCCACAAATTGTTAAACCTTGTTATGCAAAGAACACAAAAAAAAATTATAAAAATAAAGTGTATATTTTATTCCTTGGCATAACAACGTTTACTCAGAATATACCATGTATTTTATATTTTTTTTTCATACAGTGATAAGGCAATCTTCTTACAATTTTTAAAAATCTTTAAATTTTGTTTTTAATTATTATCTTATATATAATCTTATTACTTCTTCGAGACTGGTTTTATTGTTCAAATAAAATAAATTTTACCCATTTAAGTCTCAACAATCTTAATTAATATTTAAAATGTCCAACTTTTTTGCCATCCTTAAAGACAATCTATTAAATAACAGCTTTTATTATTCAATCATAATTAACAACTTTATTACATATAAATTAGCATTCCGTAACAGTTAATATGCACCTCATATCCAGTCAATTAAAATGATTTGGAGGTTATTTTGCCCCAGGTCTAATAATTTTAGTCAATTTAATCTATGAAGCAATAAAACAATAGTGAATCATATTAATTTATTAATATCTTATGTTTATTCATTATTATATTAACTGCTATCTTAACAAGAGATTATTATTTGTAATTAAATATATACAGGAAATTTAGCATTTTTACGTCACGGAAAACATAAATAAATATATAATAATAATAATAAAACATTCAAAATCAAACAGCTCTAACACACATGATACCTCTCCAATCCAAACCGGTGAGAAGTATTTAAAGTGTAATAAAACGTAACAATAAAACGAAATGATCTATTGTTAAGAGTGAAAAGCAGGTGGGGCCCCACCTACAACCTGCCCGTAACCCCAACGTCCACCCACCTCCGCACCCGAGTTCACAATTTGATTTCTATTCAAAGTGCCAATTGTTCACTGACCAGTTTCGTTACATTGTTGCTCATAATAAGTTATTTGCGGTTCTATTTTACGCAGCTGCCTCATAGGGTAACAGAAAATTAAAAAAAAAAAATTTCCCAACAACTTATAGAAAATACAGGTTACTAACAGCACTAGTGAGTGACATAACCGTTGCTACAAAAATATTACTAATAGAATGACATTGATGGCTTAGTATTGTTATGAGAAGCTCAGTAGGAAAAAAAAAAGTTAAAAGGACCTGGGGAGGAAATTGGAGAATTGTTATTAAATAAATATAATATTTCCATATATAATTTTAATATAATTATAATCTTATTATATTATAATATCAAGTTTAGATAATTTTCTACATACGTAATGCTAATGAACATGGAAAATGTAAATGTATAAAGAAAGGAGATTTTATTTAAACATTTACATTTAATCATATAAATATTTACATACCGTAAATAAAATCTCTATAGTGTCAGTACGGCATGATTAGAAAACAAGATTAAATAATTATAATTTTTTGTCCGTTTATTATTTTTTTTTTACTTCCCACTTGGTTATAGTGGTAAAGGTTTTATCTCAATAAATTCACTATTAAAAAAATATTTTGATTTTTCAACAAATTTCTCCAAGTCCCGGAAATTTATTTGCAACTTAATAAGAAAATTTGTTGATTTAACAAAGCTCACCCACAATATAAATAATTAATTTCTTGTTGAAATTAACTTATTTCTAATATTTCAAGTACTATCATCGTGAGGGTTTACGACCATTAATGTTAATAGAATAATCTGAATTATCAAGTCCTCTGAATCTTGCTCAATATACGGGACTATTTAATACATAGAAAGGGAATAATTCATGGCGATGTATAAGGACTTCAAGTTGGTCAGACGTCGGCCTCTACTTAATCAAGTCCCTGTATGAAGTACTCTGTTCACCTTTACGAGTCCCATATATCCAGCCCGAGTTATTACTTCGTCGACGCATGGAAATTTCATGTATATCATTTGCTGAGTAAGATTCATCTCGCCTTTACCACCCGCTCCACTCCACGACCAGAGGGGCCAACTTGATGAAAGTGTTTTGACTTGGTCATATTTTTAGATACTTGAATTAACGATAACAAATTAATCGATTAAATAACAACTTACTTTCATCACTATTTCCTTTTCATGTAATGTAAGATCTCCGAAAATTCTTTGCTATTGAAATCCAGGATTTATTCAGCAAAAAAAAACAAAAGAACATGTATTTACAAAATAAAAATTAAATTAAGTCCAAATGTATAATTTTTTTATAAACTTTACATAAGGCAATTTGAAAGGTAATGAAATCACATAAACAAAAAAAAAATAAATAAATGACCTAAATTTGGAAGGTTTTAGCAAATTTTCAATTTTGCCGATTTTATTGGTGTTAATTGAATATGGAAATAAATTACCTGCAAAGAAAAGAAAAACCCAATAAAATCGGACAACTATAGATATAACATTTTGAAAAAATATACGGCGTATTGAACGTTTAGCTAATATTTTTCAAAATTTGTAACGAAAGCGTAAAAATAATAACATGTACGTAAATGTTTAATTTTAATTAAATTAATATGAAACTTTCAATTGTGTTAACTCAATTTATCTATAATACATACCCCACTTATTCCTGTCGAACAGATCCGTTACCTAGGACTACACCTGGACTAACGACTAGCTTGGAATCTTCATACAAGACTGAAAAGACAGGAAACTGCTTGTCGATTCGAACTATTACAACACTTACTAGACAAACGGTTTAAAATTCCAAATAATTACAAAAGACTCATTTATATGACTATAACAAGGCCAATTTGGACTTATGACTTGAGTTTAGGGGCTCCACAGGACCATCGAATTCCTCTCGTATCTAATCCTTACAATTTAAAATCAATGCTTCTTACTCACAAATCAAGGCATCCATCAGGACCTCAATGTTCCATATGTTGCAGATTTGGCCAGAACAAGATACCAATCCATGCACGATAAACTTTCAAACCATTCAACCCTACTTGTTTCTAGACTGACTTCTCCTTAATTACCGGATAATCCTCCAAAGCTTCTGAAAATAAGATGGTCTCTCGAAATGTTATTGGAGTTTTTTTTTTCCTTCCCTCGACCCAAGACTCCCATTGAACTCCTATATGCGTATTCTCAATGGAACCTATACTGCCAACCTATTCTAACCAGGGTGGGTGGTCAAGTTTTTCATTTTGTGGGACGGCCACTTAATGAAAAAACTCAATGCCCCAGGCCGGATTCGAACCGGAGCTGCCCGCAGATCTTAGATGTCTGTATCATGCCATTGTATAACTGATATCAAATACACTTGTATATATTTTTAATACAACTGTAAACATCAATAAATTTTTTTTTTAAATCTTGCAATAGTGAAATATTGCTTCGTCGGCTGGTAAAATAATAAAGATTTGAAATATTTAACTTTTAATCGGGCTATATATTTGAAATATATTAATTAAAAACACCCCCAAGTTTAATTTATTATTCCAATACAATTTTTCAGTTAAGATCATCTCTACTTATAACTAAAAACTCAGAAAGTTGACACCTTTGGGTTTTTGGGTTTTGGGAAAACGGATCAAACTGCGGAAATTGTAGTAAAGTAATTATTTAAAGATATAAACGCTATTACGAGAGGTCAGATTTCCACAGATTAAGCCAAATCGGGTGATAGTATAATGTAGGAAAGCACCCAATATTTAATTTATTGATATTTAATTCAAAATTATGTATCACGCAATCAACGAAACTGTGTACTATGTAGAAATACGTGTTTTTTTTTAAACAAATTTTTATTCATTTCATTAGTTTTTTAATAATAATATTAATTTTCGGTTGTGTGTTTCTAAAATATTTGAATACTTAATTTTCAAGTACATTTATTATGTTTTTTTGTATCATATAAGTAAAAACTGAATTATTTTTCAAAAGAAAATAACGTGCATTTTCTATGAGAAAATAATTCAATTGGGCGCCATTTTCTAAATCTTCTTTTTTTTTTTGGAAACAATTGTTTCATATTTTTTTAAAATAAACAAATGAGAATAAGTAAGGATTTTATACACGGTCTCCAGGCCTGCTTTAATAATAGACAAAGGTACACGGGTACAAGCCGCAAGGAGAATGTATTCGAGAAGCCTACTACCCCCTCCCCCGTACCCTCCACAACT
>NW_027106425.1:867272-876982 GCF_000696795.3 Halyomorpha halys | reverse complement strand
GTCCCATCCTCTTCCTCCTTGGAGTGGATCGATCGGTTCGGCTACTTGATCAAAGTGACGGTGACGGAAGCAACTAAATGTAATGAAATGGCCGAGGTTGGGCAGGAAGAGACCAACTTAATGAATAGGACAAACCCGGGGAGGATCCGGCCATTTAGGGCATTAATCAACCGTGTCCCGAGCCAAGCCTTGATTAACCAATCCTTACACGCCTTCATTAAACATACCTTAGACTTATTATAACTTCTCGAAATTCGTCACAACCGGATTCTCTTTGGATTCCGTTAATTAAAATCTTTGCACAAGCTTTCGTTCCGTTGGAAGCCGAGATAAGTTTTGATTGCGGACGTCATATCATTGTAGTATAACTGGAGCTTGCAAATAATTAAAAATTATACATAATACTACAGCTTGAAGCTTAATTAATCGGGGCCCAAAATTTTCCGAAATAAAAACTTAAAAAATTTATATTTTAAAAATGATCAGTATCGACTTGTTTTTTACTTATATGAAGTCATTAGAAACAATTATTAAATATTGCACCTACTTTTGTCCAAAAATAATCTGAACAATTTGAAATGTTTCCTGGTCTTCAGGTGAGTGCTCCTAAAATCGAGACAATCAAATATATCAACATCTGAAAATCCTGACATTATTATAATATTTTACTAATCATATATATAAATAAAAATTTAATGTTCGTTAATTACTTATCTATGATCTTCTACATTTTTTTCTCGATTTACAAGTTTGTTTTTTTTAATGTTTAGTTACGCTCTTCGGTTTTGAAATCCTTGATTTATTCTGTAGAAAAAAATAAAAATTTGAGTTATAAATTTAATTTTTTTTTTTCATTTACTACATATGAGACAATATAATAGGTAATGAATGTACTTAAACTAAGGAAAAAAAAATTACCTCGGACAAGTAATGGCATATATACAGCGTAAATGCTTGTGTTATAAGCATTTATACTTATAAAGTTTTTTCAAGAACTTTCATTTCGCAACATACATCCATGGTACGTACAGCTTTGTTCTATATCAGTATTAGATATAGATAGAGCCTTGAATTTTTCTATGAAAAGAAAAAAAAAATATCGATATACCTTAGAAACCTTAAAAAAAAAAGTTGGTTGATTTTTTATTTTACATGTGAGTTTAGTTACTGCTTGCACAGATTGGTCATTCAATATCCCATGATATGAATAAAAGAGTTTATAAGGGGCGGGAAATGGGGCAAGACACTTCTACATAACAATATATGCCAGTATAGTTGGCAAGATACCACATGGAAAGCAGCCGTAGAGAAGCTAGAGTTTTGGGCGGCCAAAGATCTAAAAGGCTGTAGAGGCAACTGAAAAAAAAATGCCCTTGAGTCATTTTTTTTTTAAATACTTTTTTATTTTTTGGTAGATTTTACAATCTGCCGCACAGTTGTGGGCAATAGGTAATAGTGATAATTGATCTCATACATACTAAAATAAATAAATGAATAAAAAAAAAAAACTCTTGAAATATATACAAACAGAAGAATAAACAAAATGAACATAACCAAACTATCTAAATAACATAATGATAAAATAATATAGACTCTAGTCACATTTACACTCTAATTTTTTATGTCATAGCAACTTTTACAATAAAATCTATTTACCGGAACTGTCACTTTATAAAACAAATTTTTTACATTATTTTTATTTTCTCAAAAACAGCATAACGATTTTGATTAAACTTGAAAAATCAATGCACAATTAAATATTTATTTTTAAAAAAAATCAGTTAGGTCTTGTCCCCATTGACAGTAGTCTTACAAGACTATTCAGTAACAAAGCTAAAATTCAGTCAATAAATAGGCTGATTATTTAAAATCTTCCTCTCATTAATTTTTTTTTTATTTAATTAACCATTTTACATTTTAGTAGTAGTGAAAAATTGGCAAATAAAGACTATGGAAAACTTTAATAATTTACGTTTAAATTAAAATTTAATTAATTATCTTAAGAAGATAAGATAAAAAATATTTTAGAAAACACCTTTCTGTTAATATAGTACAAGAGCTCAAGAGAAGAAAAAATCGGTTATTTCACCCCAATTTTTTATTACTTTAATGAAAACTTTGTATTACATTACATCACACTAGTAAAATTACTAGTGAAAATTGATGAGTCTGCCAAGTATACGCAGGGGGAATAAAAAATAGCGGTTGTTTCAAAACGTTAAATATAATTAATTTTTCATTCAGACCTCTATATTTTTAAAAGTACCGGCAACAATAGAAAATCGAAGAGAACACTATTTAAAGTAGAGCAAATTTTCTAAAATGTGAGCCCTAATAGAGCTATTTACGTTCAATAGTTCTCGAGATAAAGATTTTTAAAAAGCAACATTTCACAAAAATGTTGTACAAAACTTACTGAAAGATTAGTAGTTAGTTAATTTATTTTGAGAAATCTATATCTCAGGAACTATATGACGTATAGATGTCTATTAGCTCTAAAATTAAAGCTAGTTTAATGGGCTAAAAAGTAGTTTACTACGTTTATCGTCGTAGGAGTTTAGTAATAAATTTGGCAAATGAAAATTTGTCCAAACAACTATAAATCAATTTATTTTACCAAATATTGTCATAAATTAATATTTCTACGAAGGTAAAGGTCATTAACTACTTTATAGTGCGTTTAACTAGCTTTAATTTGAGTGCTGATAGACTTCTATACGTCACATAGCTCCTGAGATACAGATTTCTCAAAATAAATTAACTAACTACTAATCTTTCAGTACATTTTTAAGAAATATTACTTTTTAAAAAGCTATATCTCGGGAACTATTCGACGTAAATAGCTCTATTAGGGCTATTATTTTAGCAAATTTACTTTTCTTTAAATGATATTCCTTTAGATTCTCTTGTGTTGGCAGTTTTTAAGATACAGAGATCCGAATGAAAAATTAATGTTTTTTAAGTTTTTGAAACAGCTGTCATTTTTTATTCCCCCTACCTATACTTGGCAATCTCAGCAGTTTTGACTAGTAACAAACGACTGACATGGAATCCTCATACAAGACTAAAAAGACAAGAAACTACTCGTCGATTCCGACTATTACTAGACAAACGGTCTAAATTGCCAATCCATTACAAAAGACTGATCTACATGACTATTATAAGGTCTATCTGGACATACGGAGTTGAGCTCTACACCGTCAAATTCTTCCCAAAACCCAATCCTTACAGTCCAAAATCCTTAATGCTCCTTAAGTCTTGTCACAAATCAAGTCATCCATCAGGACCTCAATGCTCCATATAATGCTGATTTGACCAGAACCAGATACCATTAAGGAATGGTCCTTCCATGATAAACTTCTCAACCACCCAAATCCATTTGTTTCTAGCCTGGCTTCTCCTTCATTGCCTAATAATCCTCCTTGGCGTCTGAAAAGAAGATGGCCTCGAGATCTCTCCTCTAGAAATGTTATTGGAGTTCTATCAGTAGGTAGATTCTCCACATGTTTGTATCATGTCACTATGTCACCTATAGCAAATATACTTGTTGTATATATGTGTATAAAGTTGTAAATAACAATAAATAAATTATTAAAAAAAAATTATGTTTTTTTTAATAATTTGATGCTGCAAAATAAGTCAGTCTATCAGACAATACAGATCATATTTTATATGATGTGATTTAGGGATGTTATGATGAGGCTATAAGATGTTTAATTAATAATGTTATTTCGAAATTTACTGCCAAATTATGATTATGATCGTTTCGTTGATATCAATCTGATTCGTTTACATTATAGGTTATCTTTTTTTTTCGTGTGTTTGCAATATTATATTATGTCTTTTGTTTATAGACATGGTAATATAAATATCGAGCAATGGATCATAGGGCTTATTTACACCATATTTACATGTATATTAATTAAATGATAACAATATCAGAAATATAAGAAAAAAAGGAATAAAAATAAATAAATAAAAAATATATACAAAAACAAATTTGAACTTGAAGTAAAATAAAATCTTTAACACAATCATTCCTATTAATAATACTTACATTCGGCCTGGGAAACTCCTAACCGAGCTCTTCCCCCATAGAGAAAAGAGCAGGAGATCCCGGCGCTTCTCTCTTAACCGAGTCACAGATTATCAAGTACCACATTGTGAAACTTTGAATTTTAGGAAATTTAAAAAACAAAAAAATTTTGTTTTTCTTTTCTTACGTCGGCCCAAGACTCCCGTTGGAGTCCTACACTGCATTAAAAATTATTTATTAAAATTTACAACTGTATTTATATAAGGATACTTCAAGTAAATGTGACATTAGACTACAAGGGCATGGCACAGACATGTAGAGAAACTACACATTGATGGCAGCCTACTTTTAAGAAATAACTTAAAAAATCTTTTGTAACTTTTTATCAAATTGTCCAGTGTAACTTGTAATGTAACTTATTATCAAAAATGTCAGTTATGGACAATTTTGGTGGTAACAATGGTGCTTTATGTAGACTTGGCAAATAGAGTTGCTCACTTAGGGTTGGGTTGATCAGCTTATCTTCCCTTATACAAACTAGAGCCGTGTTAATAAACAAGATCCAAAGGGCTCTGGAGGCATTACTGCTTCATGGAGGGGATGTTATCCGGTCGCTGGAATCAGAAATGCCTTTGTACATTCTATTTAGTCCGATGGCCTTAATTATCCTGTATTATTCAATATAATATAATTTAGGTGTTATCGATATCAATATATAGTACGATTGAAGGTGGACCAAAACCTGCTCAAGAAGTAAGTGTAACTAAAAATAATGCCTGGAAAAGATAAATTTTGTTTTATATTCCTATGCTCTTCTGTTTTTTATTATTCGGCACCTTCTAAAATAATGTGTCAAAAATAAATTAAAAAACTAATACTTGAATTAGGAGATCCGATAAAGAAATGATTGCACTTTTGCATGAAGACACAAACGAATTTCCTTCAAACAAATTTTTTTATGAAAAAATAGAGACTAAAAGTTAAGTTTAATCAACATGGAAAAAAAGGTGATAGTTGTAAAAAGTTGTATATTTCGAAATTATAAATTATAATAATAAATCTTTCTCTAGGTAGTTCCACGCACTGGGAATCTTTTCAACGGTTTTCTGTCGTGAACGCACTGTCATAACTCTGCAAAAGTGTGTCATTGTTCTGCTCTACACGCTGATAGTTAACCTTGGTGAAAGTGAGCAGAGAAATGGTGGATGGAAAAAAAGAATGAGTCTAGAAACTTAACTTCAATTACAACTATAATTGGAACCAAATTAATAAAATGAAAAAAATTAATCAATAAATAAAAATTTAAAGACATTTTTAATAAAATGCAAACAAATAAAATTATCAGACAAAACAGCTGGTAAGGTGCAGCTGTTCTCACAAGCATACGTCGATTTTCAGTTGACGTCAAAGTAGCCGTCACTGCTGCGACAGGTACTGTCAACTAAACCGTATTTAGGTACAGCATTGTCACGACAGACAATGCCATACAGTCATACAGAATGGGGAAGTTCATGTTTTCACCGTTTTTTGATCATTTTCGAATAATCACATCTTTGCACTAACTTTATATATATATTTGTTGATCACGAGGATCAGTCAATAAGACAACTATGTTAAGAAGACGTATAACCGCAAATTTTGATCTATCCTTAGTTATATATTTATCGTTTATACTTCCCCACGCTCGGCGAAGAAGGGAGTGAGTTAAATGAAAATAATAAAAAAAAAAAAAAGTAAGTATAATCGCCAAAAGGGAAAAAAGAAAAAAACAATAAAGAATAAATTGCTCCTTAGGCGCCACGTTATTTTTTCCCCAGGAAATAACGAAAACCCCAATACAATGTAACTAAAATATACCCCTATATAAACAATTGTTGAATTATTTAGATTGTTACCACTGGCGAATACCTTTACATGTAGATAACAGAAAACTTAGGGGTGTTACCTTCCACTTGTTGATTTATCGAAATATTAAGTAAACATAACAAAAAAAAAATAGGTAAAATTAACTAGTTGAAAGCAGTGTACATGTATAAGAATGAACAGAAAAATTATATGTACAAAAGTTTAATGATAAGAAGAAATATATGTACACAGAATGAAAAAGGAAAGAAAAGAATTCATATCAATTAATAAAACAATGAGAACTTATTGGTTGACTTAACTTTAACTCAAATGATTAACCTTATCAACAATTATTTACATTAATGCACAAAGGAATACAAAAGTGATATTAAAATAAAGTTTAGTTCGAACCCTACGTAGTCTTTGGGTGTACTCCTGGCAGAACACAAGGTTGTCCGATGTTTCCTTTCCGGTCACCGTATCACCAGAATTATAGAGATATAATCTCTAACGATGTAATGCCACAACTCTCCTATCCAGGACGTGCAGAAGATTCCCCTTCACAAAACCAAAGCCCACTCGTCTAAACATATTGCTCGTGTTTTTGTTTTTCCCCATAATCCCTTTTGTCTACGCAGATATCGCCAGTGTTTTTATCTTACCATGGCAATCGTAACAGACGTTTCGCAACTTTATTGTTTGTATAGTCATCCACTACAATGAAAAAAAGCAGCTTTTCAGACCAAAGAATTTTTTTATTTAAAAAACAACAAAGTTCAGAGTATAATTTAATATTAATAAATGTAAACATTACTTAAAATTGTCTATTACAGTATATTCTACATTTCTATGATACAACTAACTCTAGGTTTGTGCCAGAACTGAAGAGGGGTGAAATTGAGAAAGGTAAATGTAGGTTTGTTTAGGTCTTTCCAAAACGTAACCGTTCTCTCTAGCAGATAGTCAATCTGTTATTTTTGTTTTGTAATTTGTTCATTTAAATTTAATGGTGTTAATTTTGTCTTATGTGTTCATGAGTTTGAAATAACATATTCATATTTTGTTGCTGTCCCATATTTTTCTAGTGACCATTTCTTTTATATTTCTCTTTAAGTTATTTTTTTCTCCGATATATGATTTTAGGTGTATCAAATTTTAATTTATGCCCTGTTTGTCTGAAATTTGTGACGAGAGCAGTTTGGTCAGGCTTGCTTTTAACATTTATAACAAATAAATTTTTATATTTAATGCTTTTACTTCTAAATGACAAATCAGTTTTGAAACTTGTCTGTTTATATTTAAGAGTTTTTAAGACGTTTTTCGTAAAGTCATTTTCTTAATCGAAGGCAATTCATGATATTTTGTGAGGGTTTTTTTTTTGGGGTGATTTCTGAGCTTTTTCAACCTTTTATTTTTATATTCCAACGTTTCAGGTTATTAGTCTATCATCAGGTGTTCATTCTAAAGATAGTCGAAAATTGCTGTTTCATCAACTACATATTTATATACTATTTTATATTTCATATTATAGTTAATTAGTTCTTTTGGCTTATATTTCAGGTTGATTAATAAACTTTAATTGAAACTATTTAATATTTAAAGTTTAATTATTATATTAAAAATAGTCGTAGGCGGGGGGGGGTTATGGTCAGCATAAAATGAAGACTATATTATTAACAATATATATTTTTAATATTTTTAGAGGGTAATTTAGTATGAAATATAAAATAATATTTAAATATGTAGAGGGAAGTTAATGATTATAATAATTGTGTTTCGGTTACAGTTTTAAAAAATGACAAAATTTCGATTAAAAATCACAAAAAAAACAATAACGTAAAAAGGTATGGAAAATTATCAATAGTAAAAAACATAATTGTAAATAAGATACATTTTTATTATTTTATAAAATAATTAATAAACTTTAAATGTAACAGCTCTTTGTAACTATTTTTAGAATCAACACTTGAAGACGGACGGGCTGCCCGAAACGTCAAAGGAAATTTTTAATTAATGTCAAATAAATGAAAATAAAAGGCTGAAGTAAGAAGGCTAATAAATCACCCAGAAAATAAATTTCGAGTGTAAAACATGTATTTTTAAATATAGCATATTTTATTTATAACATGCGCCCTTTTACGGACACTGCGAAAGTTTTACAAAATTCACTACATGAGTTGCTGCAAGTATAATATTTTAAATATTTAATCAAAGTTGGTAATGAACAAAAATATTCAAAACGCCAACAGAAATAATTAAAAATAGTGATTATATGCCTTTGGCGACCAGACATTATGTACTATATATTTTTGAAAAAAATTATATTATTTAAAAACGGAGTTTTTCAGTTATTTTTTCATTCTATGTTGTTTTAAGACATATTCACAATTAATTTACTCAAGAAAAATTATTCTAAAAAATCAGTGAGCTCACATACTTAAAGTTCAGATTTTTTTTTTTTTTATATATACACTATTGCCTGTTGTCTATTTAAATCATGCAAATAGGTGACATCGACCCTAAGACATGGAGAACGTGCCGTGAAACTATGGAGATCACTCCTAGTACCTATATATTTTTTTCTAGTTTTAGGGTACAAAAAAAAACAAAAAAAACATAACGTACCTGCATGGCAGTACTTGTCATGTAAACAAATTAAAATATGTAATTTTTTTTTTGATCGATGAATTTTTTATTTCATACAGTGAACTCACCTTTTCCATAAATAGCTATTGGTTTTTTAAAAATTACTACATGATTTACTACAAGTATAATATTTTCAAATTATTAATCAAATGTATTAATAACCAAAAAACTCCAATTAAGTTATTAAAATATATAATTATACAACTGTGGCCGTCAGGAATACTATTACATAGAAGGAATTATTTTTCACTATCTACTATACATTTTATAAATCTAATATTATTTAAAAACGGAGTTTTTCTTTTATTTTGTTCATTTTTGTTTAAGTCCTGTTTACAATTAATTTGCTTAAGAAAAGGTAATTTAAAAAATGTTTAAAATTACAATAATTTTATATTTTTGTTTTTTTAACTTATTGCCTATAGTCTATTTAAATCTTGCCAATAGGTAATATCGACCCCAAGACTGAGAGAGCGGGTTGTGAAGCTATAGAGACCACTCCTGGTACCTATATAAGACTAACTCAATACCCGCAATCTAATTTCTGATACGAATCCCGTCTACATCAGCCCATAATAGGAAATTTAAACTAGCAGATCAGTTCCTACACGGATAGAAGACTTTATCAGTATCCGTGTATCAGAAAATATCGAAAATACATACATAAATAATATTTCTCTAATATTTAATTTTCTTTTTTTTTTTTTTTAGAATTGCCTAATTTCGTCAATTCCATGAAAACCATTAATTTGCATTTCGTTTAGTCAGAAGCAAAACATAGATAGCGGGGTAAAGACGAAAATGAGAATTGATGGTAGAGCATGAGAAAAACAAGCTAGATGGTCTTAGGTCGATATTTTAACAACATAGGTACCTACATGGTTAGTAGAGTAACCGTTCATCCGGCGATAAAGGATTAAGGGCAACGCCTTAAAATATAGTGAAAGGGTTAGATACACGAAACCTATAAGAAACAATATCGAAAAATATGGGATAGAAAAACAGGTAAAAGTAGGGGAGAAATTATTTATTTTTGTGATTAATAAAAAAAATATATACGTTATAATATATCTTAAATCCTTAAAAAGTCTCAGAGCGTGCCTTTTCATAAGACACGGCTGGTCGCGAGTGAGCACTTCACTCACACGTCCCATTTTCTTTTGATCGTATATATATATATATA
>NW_027106425.1:865106-867221 GCF_000696795.3 Halyomorpha halys | reverse complement strand
ACAAAATTCATATATATGAATGAGTCGTTTATTTTGAAAGTGGCCTAAGTCCATTTTTCAATTATTTCCGGTTGCCCGTGTTTATATGTACAACTTCAAGTTATCTATCAGTAAATCATTAGTCCTTATTTATATTCCGAGTAAATATGATAATTTTAGACACATAACATTTCAGAGTTAGTTCAATAATTCAGCAGTTTATTTTGAAAGTGGCCTAAGTTCATTTATAATTAAATTAAAATATGTTTAATGTGGCTGAAAAATGTCTAAACTGTTGAAAATGATGTGGAAATCATAGATCAATAATTTTTAATATCAGGACATTCATTTTTACTAAGTTATAGAAATATTTAATGGGAACAAAAAAATTTATTGTTTTTTCCCTGAGATTACATTACAATATTATAAAAAATTGTCGGAAATTTGTTTCAACAACATTATTAGAAGACGCATTTTTTAAAAGGATAAAGAATTCTTATGGAGAATCAGTAAACTGTTTAAAAATATGTTGGATAGGAATTGTCAGAAATGAGCAGCATAAAATTTTCCTGAACTTATCATGTGGGGGAGATCAAGAAAGTTCGAAAATATATCGAAACTACTGTATAAAAATATCAGTCAAATTACAACAGCAAAATTCAAGAACATAATCGACCTATATGCCATCGGAACATCACGGTTTCTTTAAATACCTTTCACACACACAATGTGTAGATGAGTAGTAAATTGTTTTGTAATTTTGTACCCTATGTAGTTAAAAAATGTTTTAAATCGCTTAAATTGTGTTTTTTTTAAGTTTGTAAAGATAAGTAAAATAAAATGAGTATTGTTTTTTTTTTTTTATGAAAAGAATATGGTCCGGATGCGGTCAAAAAAACTCAAATAGTAGAAATATACTATTTTAATGAGCCAACGTTTCGCCCCACGTTGCAGGGCTTCGTCAGGGCTAAAAAAGATACAAACACATAGTTACATAAGGAAAACAAAAACATAAGTGTAAAATAACAGGAGTATAAAATGTAAAAAAGTAAGATATAATAAGAAAAATTAAAGGTAGTAAATAGTAAATGTAAAGGGTAATAGTAACAAATAGATTTTTTTTTTTTTAATTTTTGAAGCATCTTAAATTATGTCGAATGGACTTAGCTTCCAACGAATTTTATAACGAATCTGGTTGTAAATTTTGAAAGTGGCCTAACTCCATTCTTGGTAAGTTAACGTACATTATTCACTTAATAATTGACATTATTTTAATAGGAACTATAAATTTAACAGCTTTAGATCCACTTAAGCAGTATGTCTCTCATTAGTATCCTGTAAGTATATTTTTAATTGCATTGAAACCAAAACCCTTAAATATCTCAATTTAAATATATATGGACTAAGGCTACTTTTAAAATAAATGGCTCATCTATTACTATTGGAAGAAGATTGTTGACCGTGTGAAGTTGATTGTAAGAAGACCGGGTGGAGGTCTATAATATTTACCAATTGTAATATTAGATAAGAGATTACATGTTTCTATCAGTTTACCTATGCATCTATATATTATAAAAAATCTTACCCTTGCTAAGGGTTAGCTGAAGAAATGGCGAAATTTTCTACCTGACTTACCGTTTCATAACCTCCTCATTTGTCATTTTTGTTTCAATCTGACAGGAACTTCTCCCATGTTTATTTATTATTTTTACTAATATTTCACTTTTACATTTTACTATACCTCACCTATGCCATATTTACTTCACCTATCTGTTTTACTTTTTACAACTACTTCTTTACCATATTTATAACCAGTTCTAACCAGTATTTTTCTACAATTTATTAGCCTAGATCTGTATTTAAAACTTTATCACACAAGAGCACCGTTTCAAAATCAAGCACAAACTAATAATATTAGTAAGGAGGTGTATATAGTTGACCGTAGATTACTGATTGGAGAAGAGGATCGGGAGGTGCGGTCAGCAAAGGAACAACATAATATTAAAATAATATTTATTTATGCCGACGTATTATTAGTATTATTTTTTCTCTCTAAATGATGGTTGTTCAATCTACTAGTCTTATCCATAGTTAGTAATCAACTAATTTATATATATATATACATATATATATATA
>NW_027106425.1:853563-864971 GCF_000696795.3 Halyomorpha halys | reverse complement strand
ATTTTTTTTTCTCTCTAAATGATGGTTGTTATCTTTTTGTTTTTATAGCCCTGATGAAGACCTGAAAATCAGGTCGAAACGTCGGCATAAATAAATATTTTTTGTTTATTTATGTTTTTCTTTGCTGACCGCACCCCCCGACCATCTTCTCCAATCAATTAATACTATTACTCTTGTCGATTTAACTTAATACAATATCACTGACTTGTACGATAGTACTTTATTACTTTACTTTACTCCTGTAATATTAATAGTCCTCATTATAATGAAAAAAAAAGTATTAGTGTAATTAACGCGTTGTTTCTATACTTGTATTTTGAACTAATACTATTAGCTTTCATTATGAAACAGTGCCCTGGTTGTATTTATTAGTAACTAGTTTCTAGTCCACCTTTATGTATACTTTCCTATATTATTGTTATTACTTTTTTATATAATTTATAAACATAACAATAGTTTGAAATGTTTTTTATTTTAATGCTCTGTCAATTCTATAACCTTTGTATCTTGTTTTTTTTTTCATTTAGGTCCAACGAAGCCCTGCAATATGGGGCAAAACGTTAGTTAACGATAAATATTTTTCTTTTACTATTTTGATACGTTTATTGACAGCCACCCGGGCTATTTCTACAGTACATATAGATCCCTTATCCGGCTCTCAGGTGCGATCGATTTTAACGATATGATATGTGGTATCCAATGAAAGAGGATTTTACTAGATGTGATGAATCTCTATATAAATTTTGAAATTCTTACTAGAACTTTAATAAAACTCAAATCGTAGGAGGTTTCAGGACTCTGATAGAGGTAAATCGGCGGATCGGGACGGTTCAAATCATTTTTTATAGATTTCAACGCGGTCATCAATACCCAAGTGCGATATTTTTTAACGTATTTATGAGCCCTCTGTTTTTGAGATAGCGCACGAATTAGGCACGAGTCAAACCTCAGGCTAGCTTACGCAGAGCCATGCTTACAATGGAATACATACCTAAAATTTCATTATTTCAATTTTTCTTGGTCATTCCATATTGAAATGTTATTAAATAACTTGCTACGGTATCGTCATAAATAAATATTGTGAAAATTACCGATTTCTATATTGAATTGTCTCAACCGATTTCTATTTTTGACGGCTCAACTTATTCAACTAGATATCCAACTAGATTTTCAAAAACAAGATCGAGTTCAAGATCCAGAAAAAGATTGGATTTAGTCTGTCTGCTAATGATTATACGACAAAGTTTTGATCTAAAGACTTTACCGATTCATAAATTCGTGGCCAGCCTAAAACAACCATTTCAGATTTCAGATTAGAGAATACATTTTTTGAAGACTATAAAATCAAAAATGTGTCAGAATTAAAAAAATAAAATAAATAATTATAACATTTTCTATAGGTACTTTTTTTTTTTTTTTTTTTTTTTTTTTTTTTTTTTATAAGAAAAATCATGAATTACACAACAGATTTAACAGATCTGTTTTTTTTCCTTCTGTTTACTTACAATCCTTTTTTTTTTGTTTACCTTCAAAATTTTTAGTGTACGACTCATCTCCAACGCATAAACTACTAATACCTTCAACAAAAATTACCTCAGGAATTAACCAATCTCAGAAATTAAAGACAAACAAGTACTCTCTATACATTCTTCTTGGAGTCCAAAAATTGCAGATTTTTCTTCGAAATTTCTTTAAAAAAAAACAAACAAAAAAAACACTATGTCTATTATGCATATTTAATACTAGTGACGTGGCTGGGAGAAAAGTGGCAAGGCTTTCTCCGAGTTTCCCTACAAAATGTAAATATTGTATAGAGGTGTGAACGTGTATTTATTTTATTGTTACATAAATTTCATTTTCTTTATCGTTTACATAAATTATTTTTCTATTATTCGATCAGTTTTATTTTATTATATTTTTTATATAGATTAATATTTTTATTTATACAAATCATGATAGAATTTTCTTTTATTTATGTCTATCTTTATTATTATTATGTTATTTTATTTTTTTTAATTCAGTAAGTACTATTTTTATCATGTACCTTTTTTTTACCTTATCCTCTTTTTTTTTTTTTTTTTACTTTCATTCTTCTATTTCTGCATGTATTGTATGAATGAATACTTAAACACTAATACTTAATACCCTTAATTTGTTATATATTGTATTAATTCTCTTCAATGAAATAAAAAGATTTATACTAATTTTGAAATTTATGAAAGATTTTGTTTATATATACAGCTATGTATATTTTTTCTAGTTTTAGAATAAAAAAAAAATCCCAAAATTATATAACAGAACATAACTCCATACTTGTGAAACCAAGTAAACAAATCTAAATATGCTCTCTTTTTCTAATCAATGCAATTTTTATTTCATACTGAGAACCCGCCTTCTCAATAAATAAATTTACGTAACTTCCGTTTGCTGGAATTAAAATAAAAGACAAATCATCAAGTGCGTATGAACAACATCTGTTTCTCGGATAGTTGCACCATGAGCAATTTTCTCATGATGAGGGTTTTTATTTTTATTTATTTATTTTTTTTTATTCAATGTTTCATAAAATCTAAAAAACATAACTAGAAAAATAACGAAAAAAGGTATTTGAGTTAATGGAACGAACTTATCCGTACTATTTATTTTAAAATCAATAATAAATTTGGAGGGTAAATTCTGAAGATGGGTATTGCCCCGAGGTGTCAACTGTTTCTGTATAGAATTTTTTAACAAAAAATTGTAACAGAGAAGATATTTTATAATAATTTTTAATTGTGTATGTATATAGTATTGTTTTTTTCTACAAGTGTGAGGAAAACAAAGACAATGGGATCATCACTGGATTAAATACAAATTCCACATTGGTGTTTTATACAATAATATAAGAAGCAAAAGTGCTACTCTGTTGGGAAACGTGATCGATCAAGGGAAGTTCAACACTTTTCTATGATTACTTGAAAATGTGATATTGCAGAAAGTA
Source organism: Halyomorpha halys (assembly GCF_000696795.3). Lineage (NCBI taxonomy): Eukaryota > Metazoa > Arthropoda > Insecta > Hemiptera > Pentatomidae > Halyomorpha > Halyomorpha halys. Next base: position 861,991 of record NW_027106425.1, on the reverse strand, counting down.
GATGATAATTGGGTAATTAATTTATCAAAACAATTATTTTCATAGCAGAGTTTGCTTGGGCTCACTGAATTTAATGGGTCCATCGACCCCCCCCCCCCTGGACCATTAGCACAAGGGGACAAGTGTTAATGTAAATTAATGCTTTGTCACCGGGAATTCGTCATAGGGATAGACCAACCATAGGTTAGAACATAAAGTTTATTGATTTTAAGTTTGAAGAAAAGTACTAAGAAGAATAAAATTATGGATTGTTTTTTCGCAAATTATAATAATAAATTAAAAACCTTATCTGTGACTTTATGAAAGTGATTTTGGTTAGAATCATGGCAAAACACATGGCACGACCAACCTTCAAAGTACCTTACAATTTGGAAGTTTGCATTTTGTAATAATTATCAATTCCTATAATCAAACAAAAAATTTAAATTAAAACAGAATATCAAAATAAAACAGATAAATACTTAAATACACACATACATATTCCTTCTCATCAGTTCAAAACTCTTTTTCATTACCTTCCTTATTATACTCGTACCTCAACAAAATACCTATGCAGTTTCAAAACATAGAAGACAAACAGAGAAGGAGTCAGTCACATTCTCAAAACCAAATTCCCCCTCCCTCGTCCTCCTCGTATATGAAAAGTGATCAGGTGGGGGTAAAAAAAAGTTTCTTATTGGACAAGCAAGCGATAGAAAATCAATTCTCAACAATTTGAAGCTCAAGCTTAGGGAAAAAGTTCCAATTATCGAGCAGAGTTCAAGCAATCTAAGGATAGTGAGAAAAAAATTAAATATAAGAGAGTTTGATGCGTATGTATAAGGAGTGTTTTAAAATGCGCAAAATAACGAACAATTACATACATACAGATAAAAAAAACAAAATTAAAATGTTACAGTTAAATACGCATTTTAAAAAAAGTCTGAGAATTTCTTTTACGAGAGCTACTTCCACAACGTATTGTCTAGTGAATTTTCGATGATAAGGACCTGGGAATAAATCATTAGTTGTAATCATAAAACGGAACGGAAAGTTGGAGTTTTTTTTTTTTTTTTTTTTTGTGGCCGAGATATTTAAGGCGTCACCTTAAAAAGTTTGGAACTGCATCTGTCCGGTTGATACTTATTTCATGGCGGCCCCATAGATTGAAAACACACCTTCCAACACTGGTTAGAATAGGTTGGTTAATGACCCCCTCATATGTCAGAAATGATCAGACAGGCTAAAGTATCTGCATGACATTTTGTGCTGTAGAATCACACATCATCGTTATGAAAAACAAAATTCAAAATTCTAGTGATTATTTCAATTTCACATATTAAAAAAAAATGACGTAAAATCTACTCTATTATACACCACGCTTCTATAGGAAAAATCCAATTATAGAATATAAATATTTATAATTTTTTTACTAAAATTAAAATTTTACTTTCTAAATTTATCGAAGTATAAATGCTTGTGGTGCTAGAAGGTAGCAGCGTGGTAACGCGCCTGTCTGCCAACCCAAAGGTTGCGAGTTCGAGTCCCCGGCCCTATCCGGAATTTTTTCAAGCATATAATTATACAATACTCACTCGCAGCCTCCCCCCCCCCGAGCATTTGTGAGGCCAGTTAGCCAATGGGTGGCACTCACAAAAATAGGCATGAGAAGAACTAGGAGTAAATAAATTTGTTCCTGTCTTCAGGATTGTTGTGACAATAATTATCCGAGTCCGGTTGTAGATAATTTATTTATTATATTATATCGGCCGTGGATCAACTCTGGGTACAACAGAACCTCTAGGGGCACATCCAACTTCTATAAACCGGGTATCCTTAGTGTGGAGGATAAGACCATGAATACTGACCTCATCCCCTCCTTGTTTAACCGTTGACAGTACAACCACAAGAGTACATGTTCTTCTAGAGGTACAAACATATTGACTTAAAATATGTTATTGCTAAAAAATGATTCAGTGTCATTGGACGTACATTTCTGGTAGACATTTGGATATTATGGATGTGAAAAGTAGTCATACGTATATATATATTAAACATTTTATTTATTGGTCCAATCAAATCCTTCGGAAACTGCAAGTGGAATCAAGATTTCATCAAAAAACGGTTCATAAAATTCCACTCCCAGTCACTAGCAGTTAAAAAAGCAGTAATTTACAACGTGGGAAACCCAACCTCATCTCGAAGATTAGCCCAGGCTGCTTCAGGACATCCTGTTATAATTTGACATTTATCTTTGGCATTACTACTACAATATTTATTTTTTCTCTTCGTCTTTTTCTTAAATTAACTTCTTTTTTTTTCTCCCATTAGAAGTAAATTATTTATTTTATTAAATATATCATTTTTTTTGTTATTAACTTTTATTTTTTTCTCTTTTAAAGAATTATTATTTTTATCTATCTATCTATATATATATTTTATAATTCATTGTTATTATTCACAATTATTCAATGTTTATAGCGTTGTAAATAGTTAGAGATGTCTTTTGCTCGAGACTATACTCCCCTCCCCCCTATAATCAATTCTTAAAGAAAACTAAAAATATAACTGTTATATTAACCATGTAAGGTCCACTAGGTTGATCTTGTATTAAATAAAAATATAACATAATCATTATTATTTCTGCCAAAAGTTAAAATCGTGACCATAATATATAATTGTATAATTATAATTATACAAATATATATCACATTTTCCTGGATGTTTTTATACTACCTGAGACTGTAATAAGGATTTTGGGGTAGCGGTAAATCCTTCATTTGGAAGCTGAGAGCCTTCTTGTGTGGCTTTCTTGCGGTGTAACATGGCGGCCACTCCACCCCCACTACCAACTCTTCCCCCCTCCCCCCAAGGAGGGCTAGATCCGTGTAAATTGCCAAAAATAACCCCATCTACATCCTCACCCTCCTCAAATATAGATCCTCTTTGTCTCACACCTCCTTGGTATTGACTCGACATCTGAGGACGAAGCAGTTGTATTGAACGGTACGGAACTATTTAAACGTCTATAAACAATTTTCACTAAAAAATTTGGAAAAATATTGAGAAAAAAATATATACACGATTACCTTTTTTATTGAATAAGAAGGAACTAAACACACCGAGAAACTATATTAATTCCTAAAAAATAATGATTATAATTTTTTTTTTTTTTAAAAATACTATATAACTTTCAAAAGTTACGTGGATGGTGCCAACTATGGATGATTCGACTGAACAATGAGCCCAAACTCATAAAAGAAACTTGCCTTTCAATACACCTCATCAACTCACTTATCCCCCCAACAGAATCCAATAATTCATACTAACATTTGATAGGAGAATTACATGGGAACCGCTTATTAAGTAGCCTATTATTCTAAATCTAAAACTAAATCTATTGCTCTCACAACTCAGACGAAACTCCAAACTAAGAAAAAAAAAGACAAAAATTAAGCGCATACACATACTTACCTGACCCAAAACCTGCCTGGAGATATGTACTGCAAATTTATGGAACAGCTAAACAGACTTACACCAAATGATTACAGCCTTTCCATTCTTAAACACTACGACTAACTACCTAAGCACTATGGTACGTAAATAACAATACTTTACATACTGTCCTAAAAATTCCAACGATCAATGAATACGTACTTACAAAACACAATACAAACATTTTCATGAAAAATTACTGGGACACCCAAACAAACTTATAGGACAAATAGGAATGCAAGGAGGAGATTAAGGTAGAGGTATCGCTGGATGCTTTTTTCATCATGGCTTACATGCAATTTATTTAATCAATGTAACAGTCAGGCAATGTGCTGAATTTCAATTTTGTATTTGATAGATGCAGACATAAAACAAAGAGATAAACTTAAAAAAAAAGAAGAGAATTTAAAAATAGAGATACAGGGGATCATTCATAAACTGATTACTGTTTATAATATATATTGAAAAATACAATTATAGATACAGATTTCAGTTTATCATATTCCACATTTAATTCTACTATATTCAGATATTCTTCTCTTTCCTATTTTTTCTTATATTGGTTTCTCTAACATTCTGAATCCGGTGGTATTTCTATGTGGGCCCTCAAATACCTCTGATCTATTTAAGCCCTGAGGAAAACCATATATTGGGCCATATATTTTTTTTTTTTTATTATTTTTTTTTTTAATCCTTCCATAATTAACTTCTCAACCACCCAAATCCACTTGTTTCTAACCTGGCTTCTCCTTCATTACCTAATAATCCTCCTAGGCCTCTGAAAAGAAGATGGCCTCGAGATCTTCTCCTCTAGAATTGTTATTGGAGTTCTATCAGTGGGTAGAATCTCCACATGTTTTTATCATGTCACTATGTCACCTACAGCAAATTTACTTGTTGTATATATGTGTATACAGTTGTAAATATCAATAAATAAATTATTAAAAAAAAAAAATTTTTTTTTTTTTTAAGTCACTTCGACTGATTTTCTAACGATTTACAACCTTATATTCTAGGCAGTCAATCATCCATCATCTCTAATTTATAATAAATTTAAACTATAATGTAATAAATTAAAATAAGCATAAACAAAGAAAAATAGTATTAAGAATCTTTTACATATTTACAACATTTACACTCATAATCATGAAGACACTCAAACCGAACGACTTAATATTAATCCACGTTACATTAAGAGTAAAGATGAGCAGTCGAAATGGGAATCAATTAGTCCCCAGAAAAAATTACGACGATTCTCAGTTCGAGAGAGTCGAAGAAGAAGGAGTAGGAGTGTTTCGGTAAGGACTAATACAAGACCATCTGTAATGCGAAATCTTTATTTTTTGTCAATTCTTAATTTAAAAAATATGTAAAGAATATTTTTTTTAAATTACTTTAATACAATAACTGCAAATTTACATGCCCTTAAAAATAGAAAGTATTCACATTTGAAACAAGAGATTACGTGTTTTTATTTATTGTTGAAGAACAATTTTAATTTAAATAATTTAGAAGTGTATATTTACTTTAGATGAAGAACCTCAATAAGGATTGAAAACGGTTGTTTAACATTTAAAATGTTTCATCTGCCTGTATTTATATATTAAATTTTAATAAAACGTGAGAGAAGCACCGGGATCATTCGGAGTCATTCTCAGAAATAGGGGAAAAGCTCCTTTCGCAGTTTCCCAGGCTTAATGTTTTTTTAATTTATTTAATGTGATTTACAACTGTACAAATAATAAATACAATAAGTAAATATGTTGCATGTTTCATATACACTTGAAAATCTTGTGAAGGAACCACCCATTGGTGGTACTTCAAACATTAATTTAAATTAGAAGGTCCCGTGGCCATCTTCTTTCCAGATGCCTCAGAAGATTATCAGGGATTGTCAAAGATGAAAGATTAAGAATTAATGGGTTAGAATGGGTAAGGAGTTTGGAATGAAAAGACGCATATCTGTTTTGGGCCAAATCTACAACAATGGGATGTTAAGGTCTTTGTGAATGAGTTTATTTGTAACGTAATAAGAAGCATCAAGGATTTTACGTAGGATGTTGGATTGTAAGGATAGACTTAATGTAAATATTATAAATAGGAATGATTGTGTTTAAGATATTATTTCACTCATTTATTCAGTTGTTTTATTAGTATTTATTTTTTTTTTTTTTTATCATTCAATTTGAATATTTGTAAATATGGTGTGAATGAGCTCTATGATCCCTAATACCATTGCCTATGAATATAAGACAAAATGTAATATTACAAAATAAAAATAAATAAATAAAACTTATTTTTATCATTAATTCCTGGGATAGTTTTTTTTGTTTTGTTTATGCCTTAAGAAGGAATATAAGTTTTATATTGTTTTCTGAATTGCAGAATTCCGAAATGACTGCTCTCAGAAGTTCTTGTTCCAACTTATGCTTTTCCTTGGTACTTTATTGGAGCACTTTTATTATAAAAGTCCTTTCGACAAATTTATCATTAGAACTTAGTCTTGAGCTTGTATATAGTTATAAATTTTATACTTTAGTTCAGTTTAACCCCTCTACTATTGTTTTTGTACCAATTCTTTCAGTCTTATTTCTGACTTGATCTAAAATTGAAGCTAGCTTATTTTCAACTTGGAAATTAAGTAGGAACATTCAGAAAGTCTGCAAATAGTCTTGCCTCCTAAAACTTATACCAGAATCCTCGTCTTCTGATCATTGTGTGTAGACTTTATCTTTTTTATATCACTAACTAAACAGTTTTTTTTAATTGTAAAAAATGTAAAATAACATATAACAGCTTAGATATATTGTGAATCAGTACTCTTTAGGCTAACTCTTTATCATGTATTTATCGAATAAATTATATACTGATCCTATGGAAAATTTAAATTATAAATACATCCTTAATGAGTTGAAGGGATACCAAAATATTTTTTTAAATTTTAAAACACGAATATATTTTTATCTGCAGTTAGCCCGAACACTTAAATCAGACATATCTCTAAAAAAAGGTTATGAAAAAGGTAAGGTGCACATCGGTTTCAAGTAGTGTTCTGAGATTCATTCGCTGAATTAAAAATTCAGAAAAGAATTTTTATCCTAGAAAAGAATACCCCAAGGAATTGAGTGAAGCCAGAGGTGAGCTTTGCCTTTCCCCTCCCCCAGAAGAAGGAAATCCCCTTAGTTGCTAGGGTGGGTGAGCGGTTGCTAAGGCTGAGAGGAGGGATAACACATAGACAAATAGGTTGGCTTCCTCTCTCCTAAGCCCCTGAATAGAGTTAATTAATAAAGGGAACCTCTAATACGCGTAGCATTACTCACAGCTTCTTGCGGTGCCTTTCTTGCGGCTCTCAACATGGCCACCGGTCTGCGCCCTCCAATAAATTAGTCTCTTCACGACCTAAGAAGTCCTCGTCAGAACCCGACCCGGGCGAGTTTAATCAGGCTGGGGCTCCGGATCTGCTACCCACTTTTTACAATATGAGATTAGTAAAATTACTATGGTACCCATTTGTGGCACACACACATATATATATATATATATATGGAAGGACACAAATACATTATTTTTTAGCCTGACCTTTTAAATATTATGGGTCTTAAGTATCAGTCAATAATACAACTATATTTAGGCGATGTTTCAGAACTTTATTGTTTTCAGTCATGCTCTACAATTAAAAAAAACAAACAGTTTTTTAGAACAATTATTTTTTTTAACTAATTATTTTAAAACTACACGTACGAGGTATAATCTAAGATTAATAACTCTTACAATTAAAACATTATTTAATAAAAATATTTCTTACAACTGCCTATTACAGTTTGTTCTACATTGGTGAGATCCAACTAGCTCAAGGTTTGTTACTGAACCGAATAGGATAGGAATAGAGGTAGAGATTGCTTTGATTTTCACACCTAGGAGGTAGTCCGTCTGTTTTTATGTTTTCTATTTTGTCTATTTATATTTAGTTTTGTTAATTATGTCTTATGTATTTATTAGGTTAGAGTAACATGAATTAAAATTTTGTACATCAATTTTTTTGTTGCTAGTTCGATTTTTATATTTTTTTATAGTAATCTAATAGTAATATTAAAGTTGATTTTTCCCTAATTAATGATTATTGGTGTATCAAATTTGAATTCATGTCCTATTTGTCTAAAATTTGAGGTGAGAGTAGTTTCGTCTGGTTTATTGGATTTGTTTGTCATAGTGGTATATAAAAAATATATGAAATTGATTAATATATGAAGTATATATTATTTTAAATTTCTACCAGCGAAATATCAAAATTATTATTAATTGACTTCAACTGAATGTCTATCAATTCAGTTGAAGTCAATTAATAATAATAAAATATATCGGTTGGGACACTCTAAACAGTAATGTATTTAAATTTACATAAAATATATTCTTTTACGTAGATTAATCCTCAGATTTATGAATCCATCTATACATTTTGCTACGATTGTTACTCTTATTTATGCACAAGAAATAATGTAAAGTAACTATGTATAAATCTTTACATATAATCCTTTAAAAGAGATAAATATAAAAAAAAAATCTTAAAAACAAGAATCGGGCCAAAACGATTGAATATAAATTTTTAAAAATACATTCGTTGGTAAGGAAAACAAAACGGATAAATACATTCATAATCTTTCTCAATAATATATTTAGAACTGAAAACTATTATTCAGAAAAAAAATTATGCATTGATTCTGTTTATTATTATTCTCATATGCTTAACCCTTTTAGAATGCGGAAATAAACGGTGAATAGTCGTGTAGTTTCCTCAAAGCAAATCATTACATAACTGGAGTAGAGAATAACATCCTCGTTGAACAAGGAAAATCGAGGAACGGTTTGCTACACGATTTTCCTTATTCAAATATTCGAGTTTTCACAGCTGACATTCCAACACAATCCTCACCACGTATGCCGATGACACATGTCT
>NW_027106425.1:845217-852808 GCF_000696795.3 Halyomorpha halys | reverse complement strand
AAATATCAATAAATAAATTATTATAAAAAAAAAAAAAATATATTCGAATTTACTGCATACTAAGTTATATCGTAGGCTTATTGTATTATTTATCAAAATTTTGTGGTTTACAGGAATCGAAAAAAAAGAAAACTTTAGAACATATTTATGTGATGAGAATATGGGATTAAAACTGGGGAAAAAAATAATAATTTAAAGTATTAAATATTTGCAATAAACAGTTAAACCCAATGGAGATTGATTAAATTAAAACATTCATTTCAAATAGATTGGATTAAATTGACGATAAAATATTCAACTTTTAACTATGTAAACTTTGAATCAGCATATATTTATTTTTTTACTCATTTCTGGATTTGGAAGTTGTTTATATTAATTTCTTAATATGCTGAAGTGACTATACTCAGACCTATCTGGACCTACGGACTTGAACTTTGAGGAAGAGCTAAACCGTCGAACATCAAACGTATCCAATCCTTTCAATCCAAAATCCTTAGAACCATAGTTAATGCACCCTATTACGTTTCCAATAGAACACTACACTGTGACCTACAAATCCCTTTTGTCCTTGACCTCATACCAACCAAATTCTCAAAATTCCATATAAACCTTTCCAACCATCCTAACACTAAGCTTCAAACCTCATCTAGTTCCACCCATCCCTACAGCCCACCTAGAAGGTTGAAACGGCAGTGGCCGAGTGACTTATTGTAAAGTAAAAATGTACAATAGGAGTTCTGGGAATGGTTAGATTCTCCACTCAAGTTGAGTGTTTGCGGCTTTAGCGCACTTGCTCAGCCTCCACTGACTCAATAGCAGTGATGCGGCGAGAGGGATGCGCTGGGATCTCTTGAGCTCTGGTCTACCCCTCACACGTGGGGGATAGAGTGGGCTCAGGGATCCTCAGGTCGATTGTGTAAATATTGTATATAAGAGTATTATTTTATCATTATGTTATTTTATTTATTTTTTCACATACATAGTTTGATTATGTTCATTTTGTTTATCCTTCTGTTTGTATATATTTTAAGAGACATTTTTTTTTCACTTATTTATTTATTTTTATTCTTATTTTCATCATTTCATGATTTCATCATCTCATCATTTCATTTTATTCATCACTATTACCTATTGCCAACAACTGTGTGGCAGATTATAATATCTATCAATAAATAAAAAGTATTTAAAAAAAAAAAAGGTATGCTGAGGTGAAAAAAACTTCCAATTAGAACATATTATTATTCTATATTTTGCACAACGTTTCGGGATTTACCCCATTCCCATGTACAATGTATCCTTATATTTCTCAATTATGTCAATTTCTATTATAAAATATTATTACTTACATAAACATAATTTAAAAAAAAAAAATGACAATCACATTATTGATATAAAATGAGATTGTATTTTTTTTTTAATTATATGTATATAAAAGACAATATTCTGGAATAAAAATTGATATAATTGACAAATATCACGATACATAGTACATGAGTATGGGGTAAATCTCGAAACGTAAAAAATACAGAATAATAATATGTTCTAATTGGAAGTATTTACATCTCAGCATATTAACAAATTAAGGGATTAAAATTATTATGCGGCAAGGTATAGTGAAACATATTTTTGCTAGTTATATAAGGCGTAAAAATATTAGAGCTTTATTGATATATATTTGAAATTCTGTTAGCATAGTACTCTCCATGCAATATACATACTTTTTAAATTATTTTTAAGTAAATAGAAGGAGCAATATATTGTGATGATGCGCGCCATTCCATGAAATTTATATTTCTGTATTTTAATTATGAACGAATAAATACTGTATAGTTTTAGTTGAAAGAATTTCATCAAACACCACACCAGCTGTCCAAAAAAGACAAAAAAAAAAGTACATCACGAAAAATCTATAACATATATGTGTATGTTAAACTGTTTAAGAACTCCTTTGAAGACGGTAGTTATTACACCTTTATAACAACCACTTATGACGAATATTGGTAAATCTACGACACATCACAATCTCTCAAGGAGGTCATAACACCAAAAACAAATATAATATTCAATAGAGGAGACTTAAGAAAAAAAAATTAGTTTAATCCGGCAACGTTCGAAAAATTTAACACGGAACGTTAAACCCTTATCACAACCCTTGAAGAATGGTGCCATAACTCCAGGATTAAAACAAAATCCAATAAATTCCACAAAATCACATTTACTCTTCGTTGTAAACCCATGACCTCCTACCCCACCGTAACCTTTAATAATACCTCACTTATTCCTGTCGAACAGATCCGTTCCTTGGGACTAAATATGGACTAACGACTGACATGGAATCCTCATACAAGACTGAAAAGACAGGAAACAGCTCGTCGATTCCAACTATTACAACATTTACTAGATAGACGGTCTAAACTTCCAATTCATTACAAAAGACTGATCTGCATGACTATAAGGCCAATCTGGACATACGGAGATGGGCTTTAGGGCTCCACTAAACCATCGAATTCCTTCTGTATCCAATCCTTACAGTCCAAAATCCTTAATGTTCTTTAATTTGTCACAAATCAAGTCATCCATGAGGAGCTCGATGTTCCGTATGTTGCCAATTTGGCACGAACCAGATACGAATCCTTCCATGATAAACTACCCAAGCCCCCAAACCCACTTGTTTCTAACCTGACTACTCCTTTATTACCTGATAATCCTCCTAGTTGTCTGAAAAGAAGATGGCGCTGAGATCTTCTCTAGAAATGCTATTGGAGTTCTATTAATGAGTAGATTCCCCTCATATTTGTATCATGCCATTTTATCACAAACAGCAAATTTGCTTGTATATATTTTTGTGCAGTTGTAAATAGTAATAAATAAATTATTAAAAAACACGGAACGTTGATTATCGCTGTGAGATGTGCTATCTATCTGCTATTGTTTATTTCAGTCCAGCTGATACCTAAATTGTCTATTATTTAACGCTATCTTTAACTCAAGGCTCTACTTTTGGAATCATCCTGCAGTTTAATATCAGTATTTTTTTTTTAAATTTTCATTTTCATAAATTTATTTGGTTCAGTATAAAAGAAATAAACTATCAATTCATTTTTGAAATTAAACCTTCATAGAACAAGTTATTAATTGTAATAAATAAATTAGTAATTATTAAAAACGGAAAAGGATTTGTTTTTCAACTACGTTTTTCTTTTTTTTAATTAGGATTTTTTTTTAAATTAATTTATTTTTTTATTTGGAGTTATCGGCACCCAAGGGCGTAACTACACTGGGGTAATTGTCCTCTGGTAACAACTTATTGAGCCATTAAGTTTGCCGAAATGTTTTCAGATGTTCTTTGGCAAAACTCACAGATTTAAATTCTCTCAAAATCAGTAAGATCATCATTCAAAGATCAATTTACCGAGACGATTTGTGTGAGATATTTGGTTGATAATATTGGTTATTTATAAAGCTATCGCAGCCATTAAAATCATGTAACCTTGCATTAGATATCATTCTACGAGGATTTCCTTGATAGTTGGGAGTACTATCAACTATCTGCGAAAGCGCTACAAACGTACTGTCACTATCACTGCAAAGCACAGCTCATTAATGTCTACGTATTAAGTATTAAGGACTTAGATACGATATATTAGGAACGGTTATTTTAATTTTAATTGAAAATAAACGGTGAAAAAAAATTAATTTTCTGAGCTCATTGATTTTTTTCAAAGAAATAGTCTTGTAAGTAGCTAATGTTCGTCTATCTGGTTTTGCAAAGACAGAATAAGGGATATTATAAAAAAGTGGAGATTTAATCAAATAAAGGTAGATGATTAATTCACGAAAGATATTTAAATAACAACTCTATGGGGTGAATTCCCAAAAGAAAACGAGTGATTTGATCACATCTCTTAACTGCTTTAATAAAAAGATGAAATTATATTGTTTAGATATAAAAATTACTAGTAGTAAAGTAAGCCATTCATTATTAAATGTAGAGTATTTATTACAACACTAGTCAATGAATCACAACTTATTTATTCGAAACTAATATACAAAGGAAATAAGTACTTGAGCTGATATTTTTAGTGAACGTAATCAATAAATAATAATATTCGTTTATATTTATTACATATCTAAACAATATTATTTTATTTTTTCACTAAATAGTTAAGGGATTAGATCAAATCACTTACTTTCTTTAGGGAAATGACTCCTTAGAGTTGTTATTTCAACATCTTCTGTGAAATGATTACCTACCTTAGAGATTTGATCAAATCTCCTATTTCACCATTTTCCTACGAAATAGAGGAATAATGAAAAAAAAAAATTAATAAAATATAAAGATAACAGTTATACTACCATGCCAGTCTTTTTATAAGCAACAAATATTAATATTGTTTAAATAAATTAATAAAATTAAAGAAGTTATTGACAAATAACTATAATATTTCAGTTTCAGAGAGAGAGAGAGAGAGAGATGTTTTATTCAACCATGCTCCCCAAATATATCGTGTTGCTACATTACACAGTCATAATAATCATCATTAATATTTCCTTGACCTTAATAATGCTTTCATTAAGAAAAACGCTGACCTAAATTTTGGAGGTAACTTCTCTAGGAGTCCATTATAAATTAAAACTTATAAAAATAAATTTTATAAGTAAACTTTTTTATACTTTTTTTTTATACCTTTTAAGTAAATGAATTAGGCCAGTAATGAAAAAAATATTTCAAAAAAATAATAAAAATATTAGAACAATAATATGAGTTTTGATAGGAGAAGAAAGGGCGGGGTAGGGACAGACAGACATACAAAGGTTATTGAGCGAGGGCCGGGGTAAGTAGCCACCCTTAAGGAGATGTCTGAGGAATTATCGACCCACCCCAGCCACCGCCGAATCTCAACCCTCTCCAGCGTTCTATACTCTCTCTCTCTCTCTCTCCCTTATCTTCTTCTCCAGGAACCGGCCACGAAAACCCCCCTACATTCACCTCGCTATAGCATATGAAACATTAAGCATCACGAATCCTGAGCAATGCAAACATTATTAACTAACCTCAATTATCAGCTGAATCGTAATATTTCGTATTATTAAAAAAAATATAAATAAATAGTTGTCACGAGTATTAATTAAAAAAATTATTCACTTAAATTTCTTTATCCTATGTATAAATTATTCTGATATATTATTTCGTTCTTTTCTTATTTTGTAATTTATTGTCATCAATTAATTTTTATTTAATATTATTTCATTCTTTTATTTTTCGTTTAACCAGTATAAAAGATATGAATAAAAAATTTGAACTATATTAATTATTCTCCAATTATATTGTATCATTATTCTTCAATAAAAAGTATATCGGGAATTACAAATAGAGACAACAGAGGATTACATCAAAAACAGAAACTCTAGCATTCTTATTTTTAAAACAAATCTCAGGCCACTGCTGATGTATAGCTGTGAAGTCTGGGGACCGGGCATCCTTGACGAAAAGGAAAAAATTACATTATTTTCGAAATGAAGTCGTAAGAATTGCAGTGGATGCTCCTTGGTTCGTAAGAAACAGCCAATTGCATCGGGAATTACAAATAAAGACTATGAAGGATTACATCAAAAAAAGGTCCATGATGTTCCACTCCCAGTTATCTACAATTAAAGGAGCAGTGACCTACAACTTGGGAAACCCAACCATAACCCGAAGAGCCTTCGGACCACCCCAGCCCAAAGGACATTGTTATAAATTCTATATTTATCATTTCTGTTATTGTTACTAAAATTTGACTTTATCATAATTTATTTATTTTTTCTCTTCATCTTTTTCTTAAATTCACTTTCTTTCTTTTTTTTTAATTAGAAGTCAATTATTTATCTTGTTAAATCCATAAATGTCTTTGTTATTAACTTTACTTTTATCTTTTATTAAGAATTATTTTTTTTAATCTATTTATTTTATCTTTTTTTTTATTTGTAATATTTTATATAGTTAGGGGTGTCTTTTGTATGAGATTATACACCTCCCCCCATGATCAATTATTAAAAAAAATGTACCTCTTATATTAACAATGTAAGACCCACCAGGCCGATCTGGTATTAAAGAAATAAATAGAATAAAAAGTATAAATATTAAAATCTTAAGGTTTTATATTCTTTAGATGATGCCTGAATTATCGGAACAATCAGTCAAGTTGGTCAGTTACTTGAGAGATATATGTTTGTTATAAAACTGTTTTTCGGATTTTTCACTTTAAAGAAAGTATACTTTCACCATGGAGAATGGGACATCTTTTCTATAACTTTCCGCCGGAGATATCCCAATATTAAACTATACTCAGTCTTCCTTGAACAAGCGTATAAGTTAAGTAGTTTCATTAGTTTCAAGAATTTTTTTTCGAAAAGTGACACATTTTGCATTGTAATTAGTTGGAATCAATATTTTCGTGAACAGTGAGATGTTCGGGGCTAAACTTATTCTGAATTTCAAGATTTTTTATTTTAAATCAAGAGATTTAATTTATTATGCATGGAATGAAGGCGAAGCGGAGTATATCATATGCCAAATTTTTTTAATTTTTTTTTTTTTACTCTAATTATTTAAGATATTTTTCACTTTTGTTTTTGCACAGTTTTCTTTTTTATTGTAATTTCTGTGTTTTTTTTTTCTTGAGTTGTCTTTAAATGTTTTATAATTTACAATGAAAATATAAGTTGGTTAATTCGAAGATTTTTCTTAAAATGCAATCTTGAAAAATTGGCGAAGTAATGGCACATGCGTTTCTTTAGTAAATTTAGTTTTAAAAGACACAAAAATCTAATATAAAAAAAAAGTTTGACACTAATATTTGAAAAAAAAAACAATGTAAAATTAGAATTTTTCCTAGCTAGGTATAATTGTTTAAATATTTTAATTTAATATTCATGAATGGACTATCCGTTATCTGCTAAGACGAGGAGTAGAGTGGATTGGATAGAGAAGATGAGCCGACTGGTTTCGTGTCCCAGGAGGCCAAAGGTGACGCTGCAGCTGGCTGGACCCTCCCCATCTCATCTTCTCATCCAACCATCCACCGTCTAATTGCCTATCTATGATAAACAGCCAAGGATACTCAAGATATCTTTGAATGGTCCGATTCAGCATTTTCTCCTTATATTAATAATTTTATATTCTCCAAAATCCACTGCTTCGTTCATATAAATCTTTATTTATATAAAGCTAATAATTTTTTCGAAGCTTTCTTCAATTAAATTTTTAGATCTACTTCAAATTTCTACAGTATTAATACGGCGTGAAAATATACCAAATGGCACCATTTGGATTCTAGTCGGTCAAATTGAATTTGATTTATAACGCAATGTATTTATTTAGGCATGTGTATATAGGCATTTATGCAACTTTCATAATTTATTCGTATATATTTTTAATATTTATTACTTCATATATCCTATTTATTACTGTTTATATATATTGAATTATATAATTGAACATAACGGCAGGACGTTCAACAGTGTAACGGACAATGGACAAAAATTGGAATTACATTTTTTTTTTATTGTTAATTTTTAACCCTTACACCAAGAACCTTAAAGCATTTTT
>NW_027106425.1:821687-845132 GCF_000696795.3 Halyomorpha halys | reverse complement strand
ATATTTTATAACAATCAATATTTGGTCCACTTCATATCAACGATTAGTTTAATCTAATCTGATTGAGCTATAAATTTTGATGGGTCGAGAAACAATAGTCTTACCTGACTTCTTTCGGATTTTTTTCGGAGAATTATGTTTAATAAAAATAAAATGTATAATGGAAGATATTATTGTAATAAATAAAAATACTATGACCATAATTCATCTGAAATCTGACTCGAAAAATCAGTCGAAAGATTGATATATATACCAAAAGTTGGCTTTGAAACTCAATATTCGTTGATTTTATGTTTACATTCTGATGAATTTACGAGTAGGTTCATATTCATATTAAAGAAATATAATTATTCATTAAATATCACAAAATATTATTATACCATTGCAATCTTATATATCTTATAGTTACACTATTATAAATTAATGCATTATATAACAACATATTGTACCCCTAAAGCACCTAATCATCATTACAACATTATTCTTACGTTGTTTTGCGTTCAGATCAATTGATAAAAATGTTTATTTTAGAAACGCTAGTTCTTAATAATTATATTATAACATATATTAAATTATAACATTTAACATGACTACAAAATGTTATAAATGAAAAAAAAATTATTATCAGCCAACAGACTGAAGTTAACAATTTTATTTATTTATTGCAATTCACAACATTGAACATCGCAACAACTGAAATAGACATACAGACATGAATGAACTTATGATTTCATACAGATTTTTTGTTAATAATTAGATTTGATAAATAATTTCATTTTCTAGTTTTGCTATAACCGAAAGGGGCATCAAACGAATAACTGATCTAATAAATTTTAAATTTAACACTTGACATTGTTTATCTATTTTTGTTATTATTGAAAACTCAATAAAAAAAATTTTAAAATATGAAAAAAAATTAAACATGTATTGCAGGATATTTATTTTTAAAAAAAAATTTCTTAACCTTTGTAAGCGGGATAATCTTATTTTTTACCTTTAACGAACAATAAAAATGATACAGTGTTAATTTATTTTAGATCTGTGTTCCGGTTATAAATATTTCTCCGGACAGTTATTTCTGAATTAAATATTATTTCAACAAACATAAATATAAAATTTCATATAATTAAAAAAATTCGTTCTCATAAAAATATTTAATGTGATAAGATTTTCGAAATATAAATTGATGGGAAAAAGATAATTGGGTACCGACATAAATTTGGAAAAAAAAAATAGGGCAACTTTATACATACATATATATATTTCATAAAATCTGTTTTATCTATAACAGATATAGATCAATAATGCACAAAGCCTGGGATGGTACTTACGGGACTTATGGATGGTACTTGCTCACCCTTCGATATTATCCTCATAATTAATCGTGGTCCAATCTACTTCACAGTATAGAGATAGCATAGAAGCAACACAAAAAACATCAACCTATCTTCCAGTGCTTAACTCCCTCAGTTCGAATCGAATCATCAGATATTTTAGAAATTTATATTGATAGTGAAAATTTTAAATATTACTGGTAACGAAAGAAAAGGTTTGATATAAAATTATTTAATTTAATAATATATCTCTTATTTATTCTGTAATGGTAAGGAAATATCAGTAAAGAATCATACTTGACTTCATTATTTTTTCTGGACATGGTCATTATATAAATATTTTAATTTATAATTGCTCATCTAATTAATTAAATTTTACTAGATTATGAAAAAAAGCAACAACATAAAACAGGTTTCACATTAGTGAAAAAAAATGTAACACGATTTATTTCACATAAAAACTAAGTTCGTTAAATTACAATTAAAAAATAAGTTAATAAGTTAGTGTTAATACGAGCAGAATAAAACCAGACAGGCTACTAGGAAATATTACAAATTCCTTTTTTCACAAGAATTGATATCAGGGTACATTTCCAACAAATGATCCTAGATGGATTAAAGAATTTTTATTTAAAACGAATTATGTATTTTTTATTTATATTTTATTTCATTTATTGATATTTACAACTGTATTAAAAATATATGAAATAAGTAAATTTGTTGTATGTTATTTTATTTATTGTTATTTACAACTGTATTAAAAACATATGAAACAAGTAAATTTGATGTTAATTATACAATGAAATGAAACAGACATGTGGAGAATCTACTTATTGATAAAAAAACGTTTCTAGAGGTGAAGATTTCGATGCTATCTAGTTTTCAGTCACCTAGGAGGATTATTAGGTAATGAAGGAGATACCAGGTTAGAACCTAGTGGGTTTGGTGGTAAAAAAGTTTATCATGGAAGGATTGGAAACAGGTTCTGGCCAAATCGGCAAAATATTGAATATTGAGGTCTTGATGGATGACTTGATTTTTGACAAAGTAAGGAGCGTTAAGAATTTTGGACTGTAAGGATTTGGTACAGAAAGAATTCTATGGTTCCAAAGCTCATCTTTGTATGTCCAGTTAGTCCTTATTACAGTCATGTAGAACTGTGTTTGGTAAAAGATTTGAAGTTTTAACCGTTTATCTAGTAAATATTGTAATAGTTGTAATATTGTAATATTCTTCAAGGGTTGTGATATACGATTAAACTAATTTTTTTATTAGTTTGATTGATTTGTGAAAAATTGAACAGCATTAAGGATTTTACGAAGGATTTTGGATCGTAATGATTAGACATGAGAGGAATTCGATGGCTTGGTGTAGTCTTAAAGCTCATCTCCGACAGTCCAGATAATATGTATATTTTTTTAAATAACATTAAATTTATATACATATGTATTTAAATTTAAAAAAAGCCTTAAAATATTTTACAAATGTAGCTTGTATTATATACGTAATTAAAATTACGAATTACTGTTGGAATTAGAATATATTTCACGCATGTTTTTTTTCTGAATCATAACAAAAGTACCGAAAGAAAAATATATATATATATATAAAACTTTCCGGATAGTCCCAGTTTCGGATATGGTGGATCCCAGAAAACACAGGTTCTACTACAGTTTACTTAATGGTATCGTAAAAAGAGATTTATTTACGAGTTGACTGTGTAGTTTGGTAAAATGTGTGTCAAAGAAGACTGCCCTGGTTCCACACTGACCTCTGTGAATATTTACCAACGGCAAACGCTCACCACAACTCAAAAAGGAAGGGGTGAGTACTAGCGGATCTCCGACCGTGCAGTACAGCGCAAATACCAAAGAATACTTCAAACCTTACGATTTTATGACGGAAAACATAACTTTAACTCTTGTTAGCAAGACATTTATTAATATCAACAAAATTAATTGTTAATGCAGCATTAAATTATTTCATTTTATTGATTTTTCAACATAAGAATAACAAGTAAATAATAAAAATATTTTCCCGATAATTGGTCTTCAGTTTCACCGATCTTAAAAGAATTTATTGTGTCATTCTTTAGAAAATTATTATTATTAACAATCAGAATAAATGACAATAGAATTATTCATTTATTACATAGGTACATTTAAACATCTAAAGAAGTTATGTTTCATAAATTTTTCCATGATGGCTTCATGCCTCGAATTTAATTATTTATAAGTAGATCATAAAACAGTAGTTCGAATAAGGTGTTATGTATATCTATAATATATAAAAATGTATTTATAGACAAATTATTTTTGAATCAAATGTAGACACCTTCAAAACGACCAATAAGTTATATCATCTGTTTTATTTATTTTTTTAATAATTTATTTATTGTTATTTACAACTGTATACACATATATACAAGTAAATTTGCTGTTGGTAACATAGTGACATAATACAAACATGTGGAGAATCTACCCACTGATAGAACTCCAATAACATTTCTAGAGGAGAAGATCTCAAGGCCATCTTCTTTTCAGACTCCTAGGAGGATTATTAGGTAATGAAGGAGAAGTCAGGTTAGAAACAAGTGGATTTGGGTGGTTGAGAAGTTTATCATGGAAGGAATGGTATCTGGTTCTGGCCAAATCGGCAACATATGGAACATTGAGGTCCTGATGGATGACTTAATTTGTGACAAAGTAAGGAGCATTAAGGATTTTGGACTGTAAGGATTGGATTCGGGAGGAATTTGATGGTTTAGTGGAGCCCAAAGCTCAACTCCGTATGTCCCAAATACTATTTATTTAAAAATCATAATACATAAAGATTTTATACTAATTTAATAACAGATCAAAAAGCAAATCAGTGCTTCGTAATGTTATGGATAACGGGCAAAATTATCCATAAAGGAACTCGTAACACAATAAGTTACATATGTATAAAAACAGTCTGTCCGATCTTTAGTAACTAATTCATATTTTTCAGATTTATTTTTAATATTTAGACTCCGATTGGTACCAAAATAGTAAGAGATTATGAAGTGTTTTCATAGTACCTTTTTAATGGTGTATTAAGGGCTGTATAAGAGCTGAAATACGCAATATTCGTTATTATTATAATAATTTCGTTTTGCCTATTCTTTCATTAATTTTTTTTTTCCCCATGTTCATGTTAATACAAATTTTGCTTTTTCATACACATATATGCAATGTAAAATAAGGTATAGAGAGAGACATATTAATCAATATTTTTATATTGTTAATTATTATCATTAATTAGAAAAAAAATTCTGAGCTTTAAACAAAAATAATCGTTTTAAGGCCCCCTTAAGGACTACGTACTTCACCAATTTTCTCAAAAGCAGGTCTAATAGTTTTTATTATGTTGATTATATCTGTGTATTATTAAATGGTCTTAAGTGACAGGCCCTAACCTCATTTTCCAAAATAACACCCTCTAATGTGCTTAGAATTATTTATTTTTAAAAATAATTAACCGTATTTCGTTATTAGTTGTAAAATAAAAAAAACTAAAAAAGAATTTGATAGTTAACTTAAGGAGATATATTTTCCCAGGATGAAAATATATTTTCGAAAATAAGAGTAGAAACTAATAATGTATACGATATCATAGAAATTATGTGATAACACATAGGTGTTGATGCGTTGAAATTATATATTTTTGTAAATAAATAGCCATATTATAAAATTTTAAATGAAACTGTTATATTATTTTTAAATTTTTATTTTGAAAATTGTTTGACACAGGTCATCGGCTTGTAATGAAAAAAGCTTTTAATGATTTTTGACATATAAATAATGGGGTTTGTTAAATAATATTGATAATATGTGTGAGGCAATAATATGATAATAAAATGAAAACAATTTTTAGGTTGTCTCTTTGATAAGGGCCGAAACGTTGGGGAATGAAATAAACTTAGTTAAATAAACTCTTACCTTTGAGAGTAAAGAGATCTTTTGAAGTTGTGTTTTTATTAAAATATATAATATATAGTCTGAGATAGCAATGAAGAGTGGCGAAAAACAGATGAGTTAATTGTATTAATTTATATAAATTATCGTCTTTCTATGGTCGTTATGGCAACAATCAGTTTCTACTTAGACTAACCTGCATATAAAATTTATTTTGTGTAATTAAGTTGTGCACCAGATTTTGTTTTTTATCCAGTAGTTAATATCCAGTCGAATAATATCTAACAAATAAAATTTATGAATGGAATATGGTCCGGGCGCGATAAAAAAAAAAAACAACTCAAATAGTAGATAATTATACTATTTTATTGAGTCAACTTTCGCCCCACGTTGCAAATACAAACACACTAAAAAAAGATACAAACACTATACTTACAAAAATGAAAAAAGAAAAAACTCTCTTCTCTTATCTATCTGTTACTATTACCCTTTTCATTTACTATTTACAACCTTTAATTTTTCTTATTATACCTTACTTTAATTTTTCTTATTATATCTTACTTTTCATTTTATACCCCTGTTATTTGACACTTATGTTTTTTCTTTTTTCCTTTTTGTAACTATAGTGTTTGTATCTTTTTTAGCCCTGACGAAGCCCTGCAACGTGGGGCGAAACGTTGGCTCAATAAAATAGTATAATTATCTACTATTTGAGTTGTTTTTTTTTATCGCACCCGGACCATATTCCATTCATCTATACACACGGCCAATCAATAATCTTCCAGCAAATAAAATTTATATTAGATATAAAAAAGTATTGATTCCCTTTGGTTTTATTTTTCTAATTTTCCATATTTTTTCTACGCGAAAAGTCATAATACTTTGTGGTGATTTTATCTCGCCCTGGATTTCAGCCTGGATAATTAGCAGATGAATGGTTTTCCTACCATTAAAAATTTTCTTAAACTTCGTTGTAACCTACAAATCAATAATAAGTTAACCCTTTTCTTTTTTATTTAAAAATAACTCTCTAGCTGGTTTTCTATTCCCTTTAAAAATATGTGTTGTTTTCTTCATTTAATATCCTTGTTAATAATGATAATTCTATTGTATAATTTACATAAGGGATAAATGAAACCATTAAAACAATTTGTATTTTATAATATTTCCGTTTCGGGATATTTTCTCCAAAAATTATTTTATTATTATTTTTCATGAGTATATAATTATATTTCAGTTTATTTGTCTAAATAATTGATTATTGATCTATTTCTATGGTTTTTATCCTTTCAGTAACATGTTAGTTATATTTCAAATTTTGTTAATTATTTTCAATAATAAATCTTTCTAATTAATTAAGAAAACAATAACCACCCTCCCCTCAAAATTTTAGATTTTACGTTTCAAGATAAGTAATCAATTATTGCTTTTGGATTACCAAAAATCGAATAAAAATAATCTCCCCGTCCTCCGTTCGCAGCTTCTCTCCCAATCTATTGGGCCTATTATATAATATTATTGTAAATTAAATATTACTATATTTAATTAAATATTATTAATTTGAGTAATAAAGAATTGATTAATAATTTTCAATGTTTCTGGAAGAGTTATGAAGGTTTGTTCGGGCGCTAAAACCATGAAGTGATGTTTGATTTTGCAAACTCAGAGAAATTCGTTAAGTAAAATTTCGTATATCAAAATCAAATGTATAAATATAGCAATAACTTTTTTTTTTTATGTTAATTCATAAAATATGTTAAAATATAAGCCCGTGCGGTTCATGTATCTTACAAGCTACAAAAATGGAGGATTATTTTTTTTTTAATTTGTCAAATATATTGTATTTAGGTTAATATAAAAAGGGATGAAAGAAAATATCTCAAGATTTTTGGCTCTGTTAATGTTTACAATAGTACCTATCTATTCAAAAAAAGAAATATGTTTATTAAAATATTATTTTAGTTTTTTCTCCATGTTTTATAATTCTATTTTACAGTGTATATTAGGAGAATATGTTCAATAATAATCCAGATTTTTATACATAAATGATAATTAATTTACGAAATCATTGCGAATTAAATAATTTTAATGCACTTTCTAGAACGTGGTATTAAGTATATCTTATTGTTAAATAGTTAGTTGATTTTATTTTATTAGTATTATGCTTTTATTGAAATAATAAAATCTACAATACTCGAGGGAAAGCATAGGGGCAGTAAGTACTCAATCGTACTATGTATATAAAATAAAAATAGAAAAGTAATTAAATAATAATAAAATTAAATAAATAAATAGAAGTAGAGATATTAGTAAATGTCCAACCTTCCCCATGGCTCGTCTATATATTGACAAACTTTTAAAAATCTCTAAAAACTCTTTCTTGTTAGCAAGGACTGTTCCTTGAATTTCAATAAAAGCAATTATACAAAGCAAAACTGTAGTCATGTTATTTTATATTCAAACTTACAAAACGCCCATTACCGAAGCTAATTTAGAATAAAATAAAAGTGAATGGATACCCCTTCCCACTTCTTTTCCTCCTTGTCATAATGACAGATGTCGGCGAGGGAGGTAGGATGGCAGAGCGGACCATCGAGGATAAACAAGAGAAAATCGATTGGAGAGCTTGAAACATGGCCGCACCCGAGGCAGTGCCTATGTACAAACTAAGAAAAATAACATATATGATATAGAGTATTACTATAAATAATTTATTTTGTTGTTACAACTATGCCTGATTGTAACACCATCACCGATAAATGCTTTAAATATTTCCTTAGCCAAATAACATACATAATGAATAAATAAAATTCCATTTATATGTTCTCTTGAATGTAATAATTCTATTAAAATACATTTACTATCCTATAAAAATGTGTTCAAATATAACAGTAATTGTTAAAAAAAATCTTTTTCTTTCTCCGTTTGTATGACCTGTAAAATAAGCATTTCAATTTTATAAAAGCAATAATTTGAGGCATAATAAACATTAAATAAGTGAAAATATAATATCGCTCCAGCTTCACACGTTACAAATAAACCGTTGAAAAAAATTGATAAATTTATTACTTCATCTAGCTATCATCAAGTATATATATTTTATATTTATGGAACAGGGCTATGGTTTTTATTGAATTCTGATCCATAAAGAATATATTGAATATCTAGAATAAATTGTAGTGACAACTAATTATAATTAAAAAAAATACTAATTATTTTTATTTGCGATGTACATAAATGTGTACTAATTGTGATGAATAAAGTTTTCATTTAAAAATCCTCTATTATAATTCTATTAATGAAGATCTATTTCTTTCTTTTTGTTTATATGAACTGTCATAAAAGTATTATATTATAAATTAGATTAAAGTAATAATTTGTTCAATGAGTGCTGGACCTTACTATTTACTACCTACTATTTTATAAATCCTGGATTGTGAATTTATTTCCATTCATTTGTTTGAGGTACTAAGTGGAGCTGCATAGACTAAAAACAACAAACACACACACAGAATATACATATGTACAAATAAATATGATATAAATTTTCATTAGCAATCAAAATACAGCAAACATATCCCCTAATGTAATTACTTAAATAATCCTTAAGGAAATGGTCTTAATGTTTGTTAAATGGTCATATGAGAAAACATAAGCTAATGCAATTATGAGAAAATGCAATATCATAATCAATCAATATTACATGCATATTCAAAGTATAAGATTAAAGGGGTTCTGAAGACAATGATGGAGGGGAAGGAAGATCAAAGGATAATGGTGGGGGTGGAGGAAAGAGAGAGGAGAGGTGACATTAATTTTAAGAAGAGGCAAGGGTGGGGAGAGGGGGTGGGGGGCGCCTTAAGATTTGGTTAGATTTACCTCAGCCAATGGGAAGGTGGTGACGTCACCGCTTTCTTATAAGTCCTCAGCCACCGGCACAATAGGAGGCAAATGACTGACCTGCACTTTTTCAGTTGAGCCCCAGTATCCTCGTCCTCTCTTCTCCTTTTTTACTGGTTCACACCGCCCCGGAATTTTTTCATTTTTTTTTTTTCAATTCCTCTGAGGCGGTAGAGGGGAGAGGAAGAGAGAGGGGGTGCGGCGCATGCGCCGAGAGCCACGGATGCCACGCCTTTCGTAGCATTGATCCCCTCTCCTAGTAAGGAAGTGCCCCCACTCTTCTCTTCCTAAACCAATTATCACTTGACTCCCCTTCTTCGAGAATTAAAAGAAAAATATTTGGTAAGCACCTCTTCCGTTTTATTTCGTCTTTCAGTCAGTCACACTTTTAATGTAGCGTTAAAAATGTGTCATTTAAAGCTGGAAACACTTCCCTCGCTTTCCCTTTTCATGATGGAGAAGAAAGATAACAATAAAGGAAATTTTTTACTGACGCGTTAACACTATTATTTTATTTATTAGTGTGTATCCATAATTAGATCAGGCGTTAAGTTGACACTCTATCTAAGTCCATCTGCTAATTCTTCACGACAGATATTTTAACAACTTTTATAAAAAATCTTTTATTCCTAAGAGATGCAAATACTTAATAGATTTTTAAAAATTAAATATTTCTTTTTTAAATCTATATATGCAATATCAAAGGAAGTGGCATTGTATTTTTTTAATTTATTATTTTGGGTGAATTTTTCAAAGTAGATTTGTAAAAGTCATAATAATTTAATTAGCTATTGGAATATTTTTCTTCGGTAGTATGTCATATTCTGCTACTAAAAAAAAATTATAGTTATTTCAAAACGCAGTAGATGCCCCTTGGTTTATAAAAAATAGTCAATTGCACCATGAATACAATGAGAATTAATGGATGAACTCATCAAAAACATTTTACAAAATCCCATTCCAAGTTACAAGCATTTATAGTTTTTGTGGCTTAAAAAACTGACGCAAAACATTCTGTAATGAATTCTATATTTTTGGTTTTTGTTATTATTTTTCGGTATAAAACAGCTATAAATTTCATTAATTCTATAAACATTGGTTTTTATTTATTTATTTTCATTAATTAAAATTATTTTATTTTTTTACGAGTCTAATCCTCCAAATTATCAATTGTTATAAGCAAATCTAATTGTTACATTAACCATGCAAGGACCACCAGGGCCCTGTTTCATAATGAAAGCTAATAGTATTAGTTCAAAATACGAGTGTAGAAACAACATTAATACTAGTAACTAATCTAAGTAACTCTAATACTTATTTTTTTAAGTTAAATCAGCAGGACTAATAGTATTAGTTTGTACTTTATTATGAAATAGGGCCCAGGCCGATCTGATGATAAATAAATATTAAAAAAAGGATAATAAAGTGGGAATTAAATATTCCAGATATTAACTTTAAAATAAATATTTATTTACTTTATTGATATATTTCTGATGCGTTGCAGTTATTTTCCATAGTCAATGTTATGTGAAAATAATAATAAATAGCTGAGCAAACCTGAGAGTGGCGATAACGATTATGGAGCAGTAACAATTTTATACATAACTATTTTTTAATTTGAATCTTATTAAACAAAATGTAGATATTAATTTATTTAAGTGTTTATTTGATTATTTGTAAATTTAAAAAAAATGTATATAATAAATAATTAAAGTACTGTAAAAGAAATTTTAAAAAAAGTTTAATAGTAATATATTAAAAATCGCGTTTGTACCATTATAATTTTCGAAAATAATTCAGTATACTTTTGGCTTGGTCAGTTTAAATTATGAATCAGTTATTTGTTAAAAATATGTATGCAAGGAAAAAAAATTGTCAATGTTTCATTGTTGTGATAAATTTCACTGTTGACTCATTGTTGTTTTACTGTAATAAATTAATTTTAATTTTCAATTTAATGTGAAAAATTAACTAATTAGGGTAAACGTATGTTTTCTGTAATAACTTAAAATTATTAATTTATCATTTATCAAATAATGAGGATTTTGAAGAATCGTTTTCTAATTGTGATGATTGACCAAATGTAAAAATTATTTACTATTAACCATTTTATTTCAAATCTTTCAATAATCTGACAATTCATAATTTTTTAGTAATATTAAATTATATACTATAGTTAATTACTAACAATTCATTTTATTAAATATATAAATAGTTTTATACTCTTCAATGGATTTATCGAATGAACTAAAATAAACAAATGCCTTGAAAATATCTTTATTAAACAATTTGTTGGAGTTGGATTGTATTTGACTAGTTTTACAGTTGTTTTGTTAACACGTGTCCTTTCCAACTAGCAGTTACAGACTGCTAGAAGTGTAAATAAGTTTATAATGAATTTGCTAATTCCTGTGAACTAATTACAAACAACCTGAGCAGATAACTACCAAGTTGTAATGGTTAGAATTTATTTATTTTTATTTATCTTCTTGGTGACATTCTTCTAATTCCACGAAAAATAAGAACTAGGGAGGATGGACTTATATCAACTTCCAACAACGTGGATTACTTTACTCCATTATTTAACATTTTCAAAATTCAATGGTGTTGGAGTACCATATCATCTAGAGTATCTGTCCAAATAAAATTTTCTTCTCACTATTTTTTTTTTTTTTTTTTTTAATGCAGATTTGTTTAATAATATATTTATGATTATTATTATTATTATTAGTGCTTTGGTGTGAGTTGGGGTGGGTTCGATTCTACCTAGATTTATTTATTTCGTGGCAAAACCGAGAAAATAATCTTCACATTTTCACTCTGGAGCTATATAGGTCAACCAACACCAAACAAAAAAAAAAAAAAATGATGAGTCAATAACCTTGACAATAAGTATATTGAGGCGATTTTATTTTGCAGTCAAGTTCTACAATAAAAAAACAACGAATTTCTTCAAAAAAAAAACTACAGTGTATAGAGTATTTAATTTAAATTTATGACCAATAAAAATTACAATTAAAACATTACTTACATTTGTATATTACTGTGTGTTCTACATTACATTGTTGAGATACAACTAGTTTTAACAACTATTCCCTCCGATTAAATTTTACCATAGAATTCGAAAACCAAATACCATTTTTAAATGTACTTTTGATTGCGAACTCAAATGAGAAAATAGAAACAAAATAGCGGCAAAAACCCATTCTGGAAGATATATAGATTATACCTGGCAATGTTTGGTTAAAATTTAATAAACCGGACGCGAAAATTCAGCAGAAAATAAAGTATTAGAGTAGTCCCCTCTTAGCAAATAAGTACCCTCATAAACTAGTTAGCAAATTACTAAATATTAACACTGATACAACCTATCCCGAAGTTACTACACAATTCCTTACATATCACACTCAGACAGGATATCAAAAACCCTTAAACAATAAAAAAACATATTTACTATTGCATACAAATACATGGTCACTTTATCTAAACTTTACACCAGTACGAAATACAAAGACAAAATAGAGCTATAATCTAATATAGTGTATGAAATTCCTTGTGAGGAGAAATGCGGGAAATTCTATTTTGGAACTTCGTATGAGTAGGGGTAATCATTATCTTTAGTTTAACATGTTAAAGCGTGTTAAATGGAGAAATATTTCCTTCTTTTACCGTGTTAAAACGATCTAACATACATGTTACAACATGGTTGAGAATCTCTTAAATGGAGAATGACGTCACGCATCAGACCAGCTGAGCTTGTCACCGTTTTATTTGTTGTCGTGTTAGGTTACTTACTCGTAGTTTGTGTTTTTTTTTCATTTGTCTTGTATTTTGGACTTTTTAAGAAAGACATCAGTAGCCAAATTTTTACACTTTTACTTTTCACTTGCTTTAGGCATGTTGTAATAAATTACTGTAATCAAAACTTGGAAGTAAACAATAATATGAAGTTTTGGAAGGAAAGATTATAAAGCTAGTTGCTCAGAAAATCCGCTAGGAGCTCTTATGCATTTACCATTTAACATGATTTTAAATAGGGCTGCTCACAATGCTATACTTACAACATTTAACATGGTAAAAAATTTTACATTTAACAAAATATCATGAATACTATTATCTCAAAATAATGGTATATCAACACAAATATATTTCTTCATCTGTAACAAACAACCCTAATAAACCTGACCAAAATGCTCTCGCCACACATTTCAGACAAACAGGACATATACTTATATTTTATGTACCTAAAATCATACATCAAGAGAAAAAAGCAACTTCAAGCGTAATCTACAGAAAAATATAAGAATTCAGCTATCAACAAAAAATCAGACATATAAAATTTAAATTCTTGTTACTCCAACCACATAAGCCATAATTAACAACATTAAATATAAATAGACTAAATACAAAACATAAATAACGGACTGAATACATGCTTGAGAGAACGGTTACGTTTTTGGAAAACCAAAACAAACCCACATTTCAAACCTTTCTCCATTTCACCCCTGTTCAGTTCTAGCGCGAACCTAGAGTTAGTTGTATCAAAGCAATGTAGTGCACACTGTAATAGACAAGTGTAAGTAATGTTTCAATTGTAATAGTTATTAAACTTAAAGTATACTCTTTAATAGTTTTTTAATAATTAATTAAAGAAATTCTTTGTTATAAAAAACTTTTTTTTTTCTTTTTGGGGCATGGCAAAGCCAACAATAAATTTACGAAAGGTTGCCTAAATACAGTTGGCTTATTGACTGATCCTCAAGATCGACAAATATATAAACACAAATGTTTATTTATTTTGTTTATTTGCGGAGTAAATTAGAAAGAGGAGGTAGAATAATTTACTCTGTGCCAGGAGTGTTAAATTTTCCAATAATAAATAAGAAAAATATTTAGTTGATTTTTTTCTGCCCAAGTAATTCAATTTCAAGTACTAAAAACCAAAATTCAAAATTGTTCTATTGGAAAATAACAGGTGTTCCTTCGTGATAATCATGCAAGGAGCTTTGACCTCTCCTCAAGAAAACAGAAAAAAAAAACGCTCACAATGTGGATAGCAGAGTTACAACTTCAACTTACACAGAGAAAATATATTTTCTATGTTTTCACTGAGTGTCCCACATGAAAGTACGTGATGCTAAAAGTTTCTTACAAGTATAGTGTATATTAATATATGTAAGGGTGTTGATTCGTTTAATATAACTATTAATTTTTAGTATTGAAAACTTAATTTGTCTATAATTTATATGAGTTTAAGCTACTATAGATAATTGTCAACTGACCACGGAGTCTACTGAGTAGAATCCCATGTTTTTGTAAAATGGATTTTTACCAATGAACTTTTAAAAATAAAAAAAAAAGTATCCCACCGTATATATAGGTAAGCGACAGCCGTGAGCTTTGAGGCGTGGGTTCAAGAACACCTGGTTCAGGTGTGAGTTCGATCCCCACCTGGGGCAGTTTATATTTATTTCTAGGCAGTCCCTAGGAAGGAATCATCACGCTCTCACGTTGGTTAGTTCGCGGCGGAATCTCTGGTAGTTGTCAGGGGTTGGTAAAAAGGACCACTGGGCCAACTTGCCGGACTAGTCCCCTCCCCCCAGTTACCAGTACTACAGTATATACAGTGGGATTATATTGATGTTCTAGCTATGTGTGTGTGTTTATGAGTAATATAGAACAAATAATATTCTTTTAAAATTTTTTGAGGTTAATCACTTCCATTTTTGAATGAATTATTTATTCATGATATTGTACATCGTTTCGGGACCAATGTCCCATATTCATGCACTATAAAAACTTCATGATTTCATATGGGAAATATCCATTCCTCCAGACTTCCTAGAGAGATAATCCAGATACAAGGTGACCCTTCGAGATCACAGTGCCTCTAGTTCTGAAAGCCAGTGGAGGAAGCGATTTTTTCTGAAATGGAATATAATTTAAAGAAGTAATAATGTTACTCTCGTTAATTCAGTTCTTTATTTATCTATTGAAATAAAAAACTATATCATTAAAATACATTAAGTAAATATGAAATATACTGATACTAGTAACTATCCCAGGTAGGAATCGAACCCACATTTCGAACCGGATACTCTGAAGCTCTGACCCCAACGCGCATTAAGGCCTTGTATAAACAAATCACGCTCAAAACCTCAGTTTTTATTTTTAAAAGCTATCCTTATTAAAAGGAGCTATACCAAAGATAGTGCCTGAGGATGTAAATAAATTGCATTATAATGTAAAAAACATTGATTGCTTAACTTTATTACATAATCTAATATTTTCTTTTTATTGCAGGCAATGTTTGAATTATATATGATTATGTGTGAATTAACCTTTAGGCTTTTCAGATTTATGTCAATTATTCTTATTTCTTAAAACTAACAACAAATTTTTTTAGTAAGAAATTTTCTGTAAAATGATATAACACAAGATTTGTTTTTATGATCTAAAACAAAAAAGATGGCGATCATAAAAATTACCTTTATACTCTTTTGGTATGTCAAAGAGATACCAGCAACGAACAAAACTATTTAAACCCCATCCTTGTGGGAATTAGTTCCACACGAAAGCCTGAATCTCCTTCTATATTTCTTAAATCGCAGATTTAGTTACTGATTCTCTATTATAATCGATTGATACCGATTCCGTTTTGTTTTTTAATATTGGCGCCCAGTTCTGTTTCTAACTAAGTTCATGAGGAAGAACTAATCTCGATAATCGGAGAGACTATTTAGCTCTCGAGAGGGGAAGTTGCATACAGAAGGGAAATGGATCGAGTTGCCTAGTTTGCCAGCCTTTTGACGAAGGTGACGTTTTATTAATGGAGTTGTGTTCATTAAAGTTGTGAACCTGCCCCGTCAACTGGAGCAGAACATAGTTGATTCCTTGCCTTTCCACGCTCCATCCATTACTAGCCTTCTCTCCTTCCCCTTCGCTCTATTTGATCTCTATTAACTCTTCCCAGTTGACTACTTTTCTCTTTCCAGGTTATTTCCAACTGGAGAGATCTTTTAGACTTGATGTTCTTTAGGTAAACAACAATTGGTAATTAGTAATAATTTCATAATTAATATTAAATTTTAAGAACAAGTCCCTATTTATATAATGATAGTTATAAGAGATAATATGGTAATGGGTTTGCCAAACTCGTTAACGTAAGCATATTCTTAGTATTGGTTCATACCAAGCTTGTGGGAGTTGATCTCTGTTTCTCCACATAATAAATCTGAATCTTCACATACAAGAATTGTCATGTAACCTGAAGAATGACTCATCCTTCCTGCTCTTGTTAGAGTACATAAGGACCTCTAACCAAATAAGTAAACAAAATGATATTATAAAAGTGTAATGGGAGTTTTAGGATATCGGAATAAACACGATTCAGAAATATAATATCAGGATTAATTTAGAGAAACAAAAATTAAAAAGAGATTTTTTTTTCCAGTTTTAGCCACTTTTTCACTGCTGCCTGAAATATATTTTTTTTTTCAAAGACTGCTCAACTCGTCATTAATAAATGTTTTAAAGGTAAGAGAAAACCGGGCCTAATTCTGGGATTTCGGGGACTGGACGGGCTGAAAAGGATTTAATTCTACTATTTTTGGTTAAATTGCCAGTGATACGATGAGAGGACAGTGCTGGAATCTCGAAGAGCCCTGCTCTACCCCCTCAAGAGTAGGGGATAGATTGGAATCTGGGATCCTGAGGTCGACAGAGTCAATACTACACATTTCCTTGGTCCCTAGAACCACATTTAGACACCCCCCTCCACCCATGTACTTAGATTTGGTTGGGTTGACAGTTATTCCTTTACTGCTCAGAGCTTCATCCCATGCTTCTAGCACTTCCTGCAATTATCTTCTGCTTTCTTCAGTTATAAGAATCATTGATATACACTAAATTCAGGATACGCAGCGGATGCACTTTCCAATTTCCTGCTTTTAGTTTTGGATTTCTTACTTCATTTTTCCATATTATTCTGATCATATCTATTACAAACAGTAATGTTCTAATGATGTTACCTTGCTTTACTCCCGTTCCTATTTCAAATCTGTCTGATTTTTGGCCGTTGATTCTGACTATCCCATATACTTTTAGGCTAAGGACCTGGCTGTCTGAGCAAGGTTAATGGGAACGATTTTTATCCTCTAATGCCTTTTTTGAGTTCTAACCGGGTTATGATCTTGAGTGATTGTGACGTGACGTACATCAACCAATATTCCCTAAAAATGACTTTTGTAAAGGTAAGATAAGTAAGGCTAACACGTATAGGGTGGAAGAAGTAAATACAGCTTATAGATAAGAGAAATTTTACGATGTCTCCGGTGTATTATTCTCCAAGAAAAGGTTTTGGAAAATAAAATCATGTTGAAATTTCCAAGACATCAAGAAATCATTTTATCTTTGGAGGTGATTTTAATACTAAACACACTTTCTAGGATTCAGTATTGACCACTACTGAAGTTAGGAACCTTTATAACGCAATATGTGCAATTCTTGAATTTCTTTCGAGTGGCCCTACTTAATGGCCTGATCCAATTGACTTTTAAAAGTTAAATGAATATCTATAAAGTATATTTATATTTAAAATTGTGTGAAACATTCATGTGATCATTTACCAATCCTTATGATAAAAAAACGAGGAGTTCTCATACAATCCCAGTAAGGCTGACCAATTGATTAACTGCATTATTCAAGCAAATATTGGTGGAAAAATAGACCTTAAAGTACCATTAAATTATAGCTAAAACATTTATCTATCATTAGTCATGATAATTAAAATTCTCAAACAAACCATGTAAAAGACATATTAAGAAAGTTTGGAGCCGGTATTGGCAAGATTTGCAGAGGGCTAAAACGCTTAATCAGCTGCGTGATGTTCTCTGGTCAAAGGAACATATCTGGCAAGTAATCCTATTTCCATGGTTAATTGTTGGAGTGTAAATGTGACTATATAATATTATAGAGATTATATTTTTTTAATTATTATTTTATTTTTATTTATTTTTTTATACACATAGTTTGACTATGTTCATTTTCTTTATCCTTCTGTTTGTATATACATTTAAGAGAGATTTTATTTATTTATTTTTATGTGGTTTTTTTCGTTTATTTATTTATTTTTATGTGCTTTTTTTCGTTTATTTATTTATTTTTATTTTATTTTAGTATGAATGTGATCATTCATCAATATTACCTATTGCTGTGTGGCAGATTGTAATATCAATCAATAAAAAAA
This sequence comes from Halyomorpha halys, assembly GCF_000696795.3. Classification (NCBI taxonomy): domain Eukaryota; kingdom Metazoa; phylum Arthropoda; class Insecta; order Hemiptera; family Pentatomidae; genus Halyomorpha; species Halyomorpha halys. Next base: position 826,713 of record NW_027106425.1, on the reverse strand, counting down.
AAATTAATTGTAATGGGGTGTATAAAAAAATGAACGTTTTCAACCAAATATTTGTATTATTATTTCTTTGATAATACAATTAATACTCAAAGTATAGTCCATTGTTATCTAGCGTCATTAGCAAGCCAATTGCTCGATCCCACGCTGATAACGTTCTTACGGATGGCTGTCAATGAACTCTTGGACCGCAATTTCAACTTTTGCAAAATTATCAAATTTTTTCGCTTGAAGAAAATGGGCAATGAATCGGACCAAGTAGTAATCCGATGATGCGAGGTCTGGATTATATGGTGGACGAAGCAGGAGTTCGAGCTCATGAAGTTCTTTAAACTTTTTTCTCAAATTTCTAGCCTCTTAGCTGATAGCTGAGAAGTAAGTTCGTGAAGGATCAGTCTACCACTCTTTTTCACCTTCCCCATGGAAAGCACATGGCGACTAACAGTATCTTTCGACATACCACACTCCCTAGCAAGTTCATGAGTACTCGTGGACAGATTTGACTCAACAGCTCCCTGTAGAACCAGCCTGGCAGCAATGCCTTAAAATTACGAGAACACTGTCATGTTTCTTCTTTGAAACAAACAAACTGAGGCTTTTTTTTTAATGGTATTAAACAAACTTTGAAAATGATCTAAAAGGATTATTAAGTATTGGTAAGTATTAAATAGAATTAAAATATTTACAGCCCTTTGAAATCTTGAATTTGATAAAACAGTCATTTTTTTTTTTAAACATCCTGTTATTATAAGTATTAGACCTAGAATAAATTTACTTTAAAAGCAATAAAGTTGAAAAATGTATGATAATAGATAACTTCCTTTATGCTGGCAAGGATATCGTAATACATTCTTCATTAACCACAGGATTTTTTAATACCTCAAAATAAATTAATTGAGCAGATGTACATTGATCATTTAGTGAAGGGCTAGTGGACAGGAATAGTACGGGCCAACTAGAAGGGCAACCCTTTGCGGCAACCAACTCAAACACTGACCCTTTGGATCCGAGTCCTTATCTGGGTTAATGACAATCAGAAAGGATTGTACTAATTTCCGTTGCGATAGTTTCTCCTATCGAACCATTTCCCAGCTGGAAAACTCCAATGTAAATTTGCCAGTCTGGAAGATGGAAATTATTGGTAATAACATTAAGTAATTTGTAATTCAATTTTTCTACTATGCCAAATTTGCAAATTATTATTATTATTTTTGAACAACTGGTCTTTACCAACTTGCACGTTCAAGCTGAATTTAATATCCCTTATTAACCTATTTCCTAAAAATATTTTTTTCCAGACTATAACACAATAATTGTTTTCTCTATATGTAGATTAATGTATTTAAACGATTCTTACTTGTAACCTCCTCCTTATACGTGTATTAATGCATACTGGATTTTCTAACTAAATATAAAATACAGATATAAATATCTAAAAAAAAAAAAAAAATAAATCTTTACCACTACAACCAATTAAGGGTCAGAAGTGTAATACTTTGTAAAGAAGTACTGTTAATGGACCAACTGTTGTGCAAGGAGGTGATATGGTATGAATCCCGCTTTTTTTTTTACCCAATTATGGGTGCCCACTTTATTAGACTAGGTGGACACACACCAAGGGGCTAACTCAGGCCACAGTGAAACAAAAGGGGTATTCATAATTTTGTACTAAATGTAAAATGCATTACCATGTTAAATTTAATAAATATAGGATTGTAAGCAGCCCTGTTTAAAGTCATGTTAAATGTTGTACATAAGAGCTCCCAGCGGATTTTCAAAGCAACTTGTTTTGTAATCTTCCCTTCCAACACTTCATATGATTATGTACTTCTAAGTTTTGATTAAAGTAATTTATTACATACCTAAATTGAGTGAAAATTGGAAGTTGTGTGAAAGTTTGGCTTGTTGATCTTCTAACTTGTGTAGAAGAGACTCAATTGACAACTGTCATTACATTATTATTGTCATCTTTATTAGTTTTTAATAATTTTTAGGTGTTCCTAATGTTAAATCCTCAATACTACTAATAATACTACTATTACTAACACAATCAAAACACAAACTATGAGCAAGTAACCTAACACAACAAACAAAAGGTAACGAGCTCAGCTGGTCTGTTGCGTGACGTCATTCTTTCTTTAACAGACCTTGTAACAGACACTCAACCACGTATATGTTATAACATTTTCACATGGTAAAAGAAGGAAATATTTCTTCATTTAACATAAGTTTTTTCATTTAACACGCTTTAACTTGTTATACTAAAGATCATGAATACCCCTAGAAAATAATTATGTGCCACAGCCAGATTCAAACCTGGGTCCTTCGATTTTGTAGCCTTTCCAATGAGCTACCCACTCCCAAGAAATATAGATATAAATAAATTAAATAAGAACATTGTAAAATCGAAGGTAAAAAAAAACAAAAAAAAAAAAAAAAAACATCAAACTTAAGATTTAAGTTCCTCAAGGTAGTATCCTTGGTCCCATCCTCTACACCGTCTATACAGCTGACATTCCAACCAATCCTAAGACTATCCTCACCAAGTATGCCGATGACTAATAATAACCCATTAATCGTATCCCGAAATCCAATCCCATATCACAGCCCTCGAAGAATGGTGTCGTAACTGGAGGATTACGATAAATTCCAACAAATCCCATTAAATCACCTTTACCCTTCGTCGTAAGCCTACTGACTGCCCTACTCATTTAATGATGTTACACTTACCCCTGTCGAACCGATCCGCTACCTTGGACTACATTTGGACAAACGATTAACCTGGAATCCTCACACAAGACTGAAAAGACACTATTACAGCACTTACTAGACAAACGGTCTAAACTCCCAACATATTACGAAAGACTGATCTACATGACTGTAATAAGGCCAATCTGGACATATGGAGTTGAGCTTTGGGGCTCCACTAAACCTTCGAATTCCTCTCGTATTCAATCCTTACAATCCAAAATCCTTCGTAAAATCCTCAATGCTCCTGACTTTATCACAAATAAAATCGTACATAAAGACCTTAATGTTCCCTATGTAACCGATCTAGCCCGAACCAGATATCACTCTTTCCATTATAAACTCTCTAACCACTCAAACCCCCTAGTTTCTAATCTTGCATCCTCTTAGAGTGCTACCAATGGGTAGTTTCTCTACACGCCTGTAACACTCCAATTAAACTTAGATCAGATTTACTAAATGTATTATAATGTACAGTTGTAAATAGCAAATAAATATTTTTAAAGAAGAAATAAAAAAAGTTTAAAGTAAAATAAAAAATTTAACCCTTATAGAAACACGAGCTGTTTTTAATTTGAACTTAAAAGTAGTTTTAAGTAAATAGTAATTTTTATTTACTTCAACTTTTTTAAACTAATTTTTCTGTACACAACTTTTTCCAATTTGACTCTCTACAGATATAAGTATAAATTAATAGCATTGTAAAATCCAAATGAAGTTTAAACTTAACTTCCACAATTACGAACTGATTTTAATTCAAATTTATGCAATTTTATCTTAGAAAATACAAACAAATTTACGATAGTGATCACATTAAATTTAATATGTCTAATTAATGTACTATCAAACATAATTACGTTTTTTGCCGAATATTTTTTAAGTGCATACATCGTGCTTAAAAAATTTCAATCACAATTCAAAAAATGGATTAGGGAAAGTAGCACCATACCAGTTCGTTGTGCATTCATCTATGCATAAAATTAATTGTCAATTTTATCTCCTTTATTATTTTTTATTAAATCTACTGTATTACTTTTTTATTTTACTATTTTAACTAATTTCTAAGAACGCACCAATACATTTCGTTATATATATTTTTTTGAAGATACTGCACTAATACTAAGCTGGGAACCATATTACTAGCCTTAGAAAAGCACTTAGTATGATCAAACGCAATGAATAAAAGTTGTAGAGGATACGATTGTATTCATATTGTGCACGTAATTTTTCTTTATTTAGTATTATTCAAAGTTAGGAATAAAATTACATAAATTATAGAATACGTGTGTGTGTTTAATCTCACAGGAACGGAACTCAGAAGAAAGCAGGTGAAATATAGTAGAAACATGATTCGTACATTTAGTTTTCTCACGTTCTGAAAGTAATATTATCGTTTTTGGCATTAATTAAAAGAACTGCGACATACTGTAGTTTATATGAATTTAATTAAGCAATTGTTGTTTAAATTAATTTTTCTAGCTCCTATGAGCTTCTCATACATTTACACAAGCCTTTTTTACGATGGAATCTTTCAAGCAAATAGAAGTTATGTTACACGAATTATTAAATTTTCCAAATTACTTTAATTATTAATAATAGTTTTCATTCTTAGGACTGTTACATTACATTCAACATGGGAGAACCAAATAAAATGAATCAGAGATATGGTTTTCCATGCTTTAAACCACAACGGTAGGTGAAATGTATTTTTTTAATATGTTTGGTTATTTTTAACAGACAATTATGTAGCAACTAATAACCTATAAATATTTATACTAAACAAGAAATAAAAATATATTATTTATTAAGTTATATAATTTAAAATTGATAAGTTTCGGCGTACTTACTGCATCCAGTACGCGACTGATGAAAGCACTGGCCCTCTTGAACGATAGTGTAGCACTAAAGGTTTTTTATTTCAGCTTAGTTGACACAGGTGGTTCTACAAGAACCAGGTATGAAGGGCCTACCTGTTTGAGAAGCTTAAAAAAAAAGTTTGCTAAAGTGATCAGAAGGATCAATAGTCCAATTATACCATAATTAAATATCGATTTGCTGAAATTTAGAGGAAAATAATCATTTGTCAAACATGCAAAAAACGGATGAGTAATTTTTCATTTATCAAATAAAATTCTGTTCATTAGAGAAAGGTTTGTCGATTGGTTAATATTCCAAATTTTTTTTTTTTTTTTAATAATTTATTTATTGATATTTACAACTGTATACACATATATACAACAAGTAAATTTGCTGTAGGTGACATAGTGACATGATAAAAACA
>NW_027106425.1:817133-820257 GCF_000696795.3 Halyomorpha halys | reverse complement strand
AATTTACAACTGTACAAAATACTACAATAAGTAAATATGTTGTATGTTTCATATACACTTGAAAATCTTGGGAAGGAACCACCCATTGGCGGTACTTCAAACATTAATTTAAATTAGAATGTCCCAAGGCCATCTTCTTTTCAGACGCCTCGTAGGATTATCAGGGATTGTTAAGGATGAAAGATTAAGAATCTATTAATTTTAAAAATTGTTCATACAACGAAAGTCATCCTGAAGGACTTCTGACAATTATTTTTCGCAATAATTAATGAGATCTTCCATTTTAGCGAACTACTAAATTGCTAGCTACCTGACTAAAAATTCTTAATATCTGGAAACTCCTTGCCGATAACGCTGACGGCAGTTGTCAACATTTATCTCTCTACAGATCGTCATCAAACTCAAAATCAAACGAAACAGATGTGTTTCGTCGTTGAGCCTATAGGTTCAATGCTAAGATAAATCTCTGATTTATTTCTTATATATCTATCATCTATCATGTTGGCCGAGTACAGGTCACGTGATACTGTGTTATGTATCCTTTTCTTCTTCGGACCAAATCTTTTAGTTATTGTATCAATACCGAAGATTATATGGCGTTGTTCTTCACTTAATTTTTGAAGTTTTATTTCTGATCCATTATAATTATGAGATTTATTTTATAATATTTATAATCTATATTATTCATTCATTATATGAAATCCTTATATAAAGGAATCTAATTATTGTTCTAACATTATAATATCAATATTGCTTTTATTATATTATTTCAATTTCTTTATACAAGGTAATTATTTATTAAATAAATCAAAAATTTTTATCCATTTTTGTCTCAAAACTTTTATTTTTCACCAGTCCGTTTCGGCCATTCTAGCCATCCTCAAGGACATCTTCAATATAATTTCCTTCCTCACATTAATTTAAAGTTTCTTTTGCAGGCTATTCTGCCCAGGTCATTTTCTTTATTATAAGTTAAATGCCTATTTTTTAAAATTTAAAATCATTAATATTTAATTTTTCTTATATAAGATTATCCACAATTAATACACTACCATATAACAAACCAACAATATTGCTGCTATTTTAATATTAATATATCTATCATATTAATATACCAATAAATGTAATAATGGAATTATTAATAATACTTTATTTATCTCAGGAATAATAATGCAACGACAAAGCAGAGTAAGTAAATACTAAATAGGTAAGGAAAATATTAAAATATAAACAAGTAATTTGATTCTCTATCCAATTAGCCAAACAAATCGAAAGCATCTAATTACTACTCCTCGTTGGTTTAAAATCAAGAGGAAACCCGAAGCGCCAATATTTCAAAAGTTGCTACCCTGTCTAGGCCAATCCTAAAAGGGTATGAACTTGCCCTGGAACAAAACCTATTAGTAACAAAAACAGCTGGTCTGGCAACAACAGACCGCTTACGCCCAAGACACTCATCCTAAACTCGGAGTTAAAATGTAATGCAGAAGATTATGGCTGGAAACGAAATAAAATCATTATCAGAAGTAGTGATAAAAGAAAAATCACTGCTGAACTAACGTCATAAAAATATTAACAGCTTCATTTATTCATTCAGGAACGATGTTTCACTTTAAAATATAAATATAATTATTAATTAAAATTCGGACTTTAGAGCTATAATATAAAAATCTTAAGTATTTAAAAACAAATTGAGCAGGAATAATCTTGTACACTACACCAGATTTTTCCTGTTCCTTTTTTTCATCGCACAACTTTCACCACTCTAGTTTGAATTAAAATTAATCCTTGCTTGTTTCGAATCTGTAAATTCTTTATAATTAATTTCGCTTAAGGACGGTCACCATTAAAACACCAAATACTGCTCCAGATTTCTTCGTGTCCCTCCAGTACACCAGGGACTCCACTAAAAACCATAAAAAATTACTTTAAAATTCAAAAAAATTATTTATCAATATTTTGCTAATTAAATTTGAGTCGTAATAATAGTAAGTAATATATCTCGTATATTTTATCAGAGAATGAAACGAGATTAAACAAATATAATAAATAAAGTTATTAGGTACAATAATTATAATTCTTTGTCAAACAAAACTCGACAAGAGATCTGTGAGGATTTTTAATAAAATTTTAAGGACTGAATAGGGTGTATCCAGTCCTATGAAGCCTGTTGTGATAAACTCCAGAGTGCGATTTTTGAAATTTTATAGGAGATTAAAAAAGAAATATAAAATGTAAATTTCTAAAATAATAGAATGATTTTTCTGGACATCTATGGTACTGATAGGTGGCCTGTATGTGCAGATTCTTTTAGTCATGGACTGAGAGAATCTAAGAGAGGACATGAAAAACTTAAGGAAATAGAATTGTATTTTTATTCTTATCTAAAATAGTCTATTTATGTTCTTTTTTTTATATAAAAGTTTATATATAACTGATAAGTTTGTTTAATGTACTAATCTCTTGTTTTTCTAATATCTCAAAAACTAAACATTACTGAAATTACAGCAAAATTTTCTTAGGAACCATGATTATTTTAAAAATATTTAGCATAAGTTCCCATGAAGCTAAAGATTTAGTGTGTTTTAACGTGACGATCTCAAGAACTACCAGTCTCCTTTTGTATTAGATAGACCACTAAGGATATGTGATATCACGCTAAGTTATTGAAATAAGAAAATAACAGCTTGTTCTATGTTAAACCAGCAATGCATTGTAACCAGAAAGAATTTTCGGGTCTAGGTTCCACGGTCTCCACACAGGCAGTAAGTAACAATCAAAACAACCTCTCCAGAATAAAAAAAAAAAAAAAAACTGTTACTAGCCCAACAGTTGTGGAAGGAGGTGATTAGGTCAGAATCACGCTCGACCGCCAGACCTCATGAAGGAGAAGAAGAATTTATGTTAAAATAGAGTTCTTATGTGTTGAGGTAACGTGTGCCTTTCTCATCTGAAAAACATCCTGCCAAAAAAGCTTCCTTCGATCTACGCCCTAACCTCCACGGCCACCACGTCCCTGAAGAGAATTATTACGATCCTGCAAAATTTCGAATGAAATATACCTTTTGAGGTCCCCTGAGTCTATTCGTGTGTTTTTTTTTTTTTTTTTTTTTTTTTTTTTTTT
>NW_027106425.1:810894-811212 GCF_000696795.3 Halyomorpha halys | reverse complement strand
TTTGGGTTCCCAAAGCTCTCTCAAGTCTCCCGCTAATATTTAGCATAAGTTCCCATGAAGCTAAAGATTTAGTGTGTTTTAACGTGACGATCTCAAGAACTACCAGTCTCCTTTTGTATTAGATAGACCACTAAGGATATGTGATATCACGCTAAGTTATTGAAATAAGAAAATAACAGCTTGTTCTATGTTAAACCAGCAATGCATTGTAACCAGAAAGAATTTTCGGGTCTAGGTTCCACGGTCTCCACACAGGCAGTAAGTAACAATCAAAACAACCTCTCCAGAATTTATAAAATTGTAAAAAAAAAAAAAAAA
>NW_027106425.1:799569-810187 GCF_000696795.3 Halyomorpha halys | reverse complement strand
TGCGTGCGTGCGTGCGTGTGTGTGTGTGGACAGCCTAGCTCCAAAAACGAATAGTCGTACAAAAACTTAAATTATTGATTTAGATTTATGCCTCGAATGTTTTGACTATGTGATGTTTAAATTTACATCCCGGAAGTGCAACATAACAACGTTAACTAACAAAGAGACTCATGAATAGCTTTGTAAGATTTATCTTTGGGTTCCCAAAGCTCTCTCAAGTCTCCCGCTGATACACCGAGTTGAAGTGGCTCTATCCAACCTCCCGAAGGCAATACCTCCTTGGTGTTTTCCTATTCCAAGTTCTTAAAATCAAAAACTCCTCACTCTTCGTTCATCCATCTACTCATTAAACACCAGATCCCAACCGATTGATTTATATATGCCTTCCTATAGAACCGCCTTCTTTAGTAAATCCTTCGTCATACGTGTAACCTCTTCCCATCTCCATTCCCCAGTCCTCATCCATTCTTTCCTTTAAATAACACCTATTTCTCCACTTATTGTATAACCAAACCTCCGCATCATTGTAATCAAATAAATAGGCATATATTGATGAACATTATAAACAGTAGTAAAGGCAATATCCCAATGTAATTTCATTTTACTGTCTGAACATTTGCAAATGCTTGCCAGATAAATATCTTAATATATGAACCATGTATTTATTCTTAGGGGACATGTGTCCCAGAATAAAATTATTTTTTCTTTTCATTTCTATATATCATTGAATGCATTTTTACCATTTTTTAAAATAAAATTTTCACATCAATGTACAATGAAGTGATAATTAACATCAGCTCAGTCCTACCGTGATTAAAATGGTCTGAAAGGGCTCGATGGCCGGTTTTAATCAAAATCTGTAAACCAATGTACAATTGACTGGCCTTTAATATTGGATGAGTATTGGACCACTCACTGAAATAGTCAAACAGGGCTTAAATGGCGAAAACAAATTTAAAATAAGTATCATTAATTTTGCTTATCTCAAATACATAATTATTACCCATTGTTAGCCATAATAAATAAATAAATAAAATATGTTGGAGAATTTGTAAATAAAGTGGAAAAAAATAATAAAAAGAGCTCGAATCGGAAAAAGCCTAGACCCTGTTCCTTCCAATAGCATTCATATGTACATGATTTCGTTAACATTTGTTAAACTGCAATATCCATAGATTTTATTATTCATAAAAAGATTATTTGAGGTTAATGACTTCCAGTTTAATGTTATTTTTATTAAAACATGGTACAACGTTTCGGGACCACTGTCCCATATTCATGTATTTTAAACCTCATAATTTCATATAAGAAATCATGTCACAATTTGTGCATCTTCACTACTCCTTAACACAGCCATTACATGTGTGGTCACATAATAATCACCAGGTAAAGGCTAAGGAGTAGTGAAGATGCACAAATTGTGACATGATTTCTTATCTTTATGAGGTTTAAAGTACATGAATACGGGACAGTGGTCCCGAAACGTTGTATCACGTTGTATCATCAAAAAATTTCTTTAAACTGGAAGTCATTAACCTCAAATAATCTTTTTATGAATTGCCTCACCAGACATCCTACAGAGGTAATCCAAATTTGATTTTATTATTTTTTAAAACAAGATTTTATGTTAAATAGTATAGATATCTCTGTAATATGTTGTTATCAACAGAAAGTATAAAACAAAAATCCGTACAGCTTTTAATTACGCTTAAAACAATAACTGATTTTGATTCACTAAATGACCATATCTACCTGTATTTTTTCTTAACACTACATAATTATTCATTATATTACGATTAAAATTAGCTATAATGTGTGTTTAGTTATAGATATTATTTATTTAGATATTACTAGATTTTTATTTTTATCGTACTATGTATCGTATCATGCTGTTCTATTCCCATTATTATATTAATTCACTAATTGGAAATTTGTAGAATTATCATTCACTTGAAAGTTCTTTCAGTTATTTTTATTCTTTATTTTTTAACAATTATTTAATTTTTTGTTGGAAAATAGTTCGTGTGGCGGTCAATTGCTAAAGAAAACTATTTATTGTTAACCAACACTTCACCCCACTTTACAGGGCTTCGTCAGGACTAAATGAAAAAAACAAGATACAAACTTTATAGAATTGACAGAAAATTAAAATAAAAAACATTTCAAAACAATTATTATGTTCATAAAATATATAAATAATACAATAAGGAAGTATACATGTAGGTGGGCTAGAAATTTTACTAGTTTCTAATACATACAACCAGGTGTGATAAAGTACTAAATACAGATCTAGACCCTTATTCGTTAGAAAAAGTTATAAATATTGTAAAGAGGTAATTGTAAAAGATAAAACGGATACAAATATAGCATAGGTGAGATATAGTAATTAGTAAAAGGAAAATAAGAAAATTAATAAAAATAACCAATAAACATAGGGGGAACTACCTGTCAGAAGAAGAGATGAGGAATGATGAAGTTCAGGTATAAAATTTCCCCACTTCTTCCGCTAACCCTTAGATTTTTATTATATAGATAGATAATAGGGTAAGATTTTTTATAATATATAGATAGTTAAATGTTGGTAAACAATAAATAGTTATCTTTTACTATTTTGATACCTTTATTTATGGCCACTTCCTACAGTCTACTTTATATGGTCAATTATCTTCTTCCAATATTTTATTTTTGCTTTATTTTCATTTTAGTATTTGTTAATTGAATTATTAGTTTTATCAATAGAGATTAGTTCATATTGTACTGATATAGCTTATAAATTTGCAATAGCCCCCACAACACCCTACTAGTCAAAATTGTAATTAATTTATTTCAAATATGTCTATCATTTTTATATGTTATTTGGCAGCGACCGATAGATGTTGTCATCTGGTCCAACCATATTTTATATAATTTTTCTAAATGAATAAAAAAAATAAATAAAAAGTGTTCTTTAATTGAGACCAATTTCACATTCAGGTCTATCGCTCCGAAGATGCTTCTGTGAGAAGATTCCATATACTCAAAATTTTTCTTATAATTCAGTAGATACTATTATGTAATTAAAGTATACCCTAATACCTATAACACAAGTGGGTTCAGGCGTTAAATTATGAATTATGAACAAATGTCACCTATCTTTCTACTTGTCCTTATCTGATAAGCAAAACAGTGTGGATAAGTATTGAAATACATATATATTTTTTTTCAAGATCTTCCCGAATATCCTAATTTTGGAAAACAGGACTGTCAGTAATTAGTTTTCCTAGACAATGGATACTTGTTGAACATCCTTTGGGAGGTGATCTCCGAGAAGGATTTACATAGGAAGATCAATAACCTCCCCCCCAGTTCTAGGGGCAGGGGACGTGGGACATTACTCTAATGTGTTTTGTCTCAAGACAAATAAAGTTGTCTGCGTGTTTGTTAATTACCTGGCGAGGAAGTGGTAATCCTAGATCTGGAATCCAATTCTTTTCAACTCCTCCCGACTCGTGTTTGCCCAGTTGCTCACACTCCTTAATGCTTTTGGCCCACCTTTCAATCCCTTACGGTCCAGAATCTTTTTTTCGTCGCAGTAAATATAACACATCCACGATGGAATTTATGGGAGATTTTTTATATGGATTTTTTTTTTCAAATAAACTGTTACTCATTAATTAATTCAATTGAAAAAAAGAAGATGGTCCGATAATCGTACAGTGCATAAAAATTGCTTTAATAGATCCTGAAATTTAGTTTTCCATGGACTAAAAAATGGGAAATAAACACTTTGTGTTTCCAGTTGCGATAGGAGGAGCACGACATAAATCTCCACATCGTTCGTAGGAGTCGTATTTCCATGGTCTTTGCCAAAATAAATTCACAAAATATTTCGTTATTAGGAAAAATATCGCCTTCTGAAAAACTTCGATAACGTTTTGGACGTAAACACATCAATTAGAGCTCATCTTTTGGCAAATTCACTTTGTACTTTAAATGATACCCAATTAAGATATTATGATTAGTTGTAATTTTTTAAAATATATAGTACAAAATAAAAATAATATTTTTTTTGAAACGGACTTCATTTTTCATTCCTCTTATATTGTGATAAATAAAATTGTATTACTGGAAGATTGCTGATTGATAATAAAAGGAAAAAAAGTCCGGGTGCGGTCAAATAAAAACTCAAATAGTGATTAAACTATCCATATTGAGCCAACGTTTCGCCCCACCTTGCAGGGCTTCATCAAGACTAAAAAAGATACGAACAGTTAAATGATGTAAACATAAATGAACAGACTAAATGAAAAGTTAAAAAGAAGTACAGTGGAACGTAAAAATTAAAGAAGAATACTAAAAGCTTTTAGACAATAAATGATAACATAAAAAATAACAGATAATAAAGAAAGAAATATAAAATACAGTACAAACTACAAGATGGAAAAAGGGGGATACGTATAAAATCAAGAATAAAGGACTAGAGGTTAGTGCGAAAGTGAACCGTTAATAGGATAATAGAGAAGTAGTAGGGATTGACATTCAATATATGTTACATTTGAAAATAATTATTTTAAAAATAGACAAACTTTAAATGATAATATAGAGGAAGAAATTATTATATATATACACGGATAGAATACGGATAGAATAAAGAAATAAAGTTAAAAGAATGGATACATTAAATATAACATGATGAAGAAAAGACAATATATAAAATAAATTGGGGTACAGAGGTGTGTAAATTATATAATAGAAACATTAGTAATAAAGTAATTAATGGAAGTATACTTAAGTTTGAAGTAACTTATGAATATAAACTAAAAATAAGATATATAAGTATAAAAGAATATATAAGGTTAGTAAATATAAAGTAATAAAATTAAGTATGGGGGTGAGAATTTAAAAAATAAAGCTAGATAAAATTCGTGACAGGAAAGTGATCTGAAATGCAGAACGTAGAGAAAAGGATTATGGGGATTTTATTAGGTTTAATATGTGACGTTTTTCCGGAAAAGAGAGAATGAATGCAAATGTACCGTTTGAATGACAACAATTTCAGAAAAATTGATTTCTAAGTTATAAAGTTGAAGGAGATAGTAGGAACTTTAACAAAAAACGTTAAGCTTTTTTAATTAAGTGGTGTTAATTTACTGATAGTTTAATTTTCAACGATTATTTTGGATTAGTTAACACATCTTGACGGTGATTTACTGTTTTTTTTTTAAATAGGCATCAAAAATTAGCAGAGAAATTTAAATTCTATGGAAAAATATTAATTCCTACATATGGTAAAAAATATGTCTTTAGATATTTATCTTTAATATCTATTTATATTTAAAGTTTTCTTTAAAAATGGTCATAAGAAATTTAAAACCCTTATTTTTTATATCTTACATTCAAGTTTCTTACTAATGATGCACCCACCCTAATGAAGAGAGATGAAAAATACACGAATAAACTGAGTTGGTAAATGGAAGATTTTGTATTTCCATTGTTTGATAGCAATAGTCCGTTTTTACTTTCCCTCTCGTAAGTATGAAAGGATCAATTTCAACTCAAGGGTGGTAAGTGAATGTAATTTGATGTGCCAGATTTTTATTATTCCTGAATTATTTATGTATATATTTTTGTAATACCTTCAGTAAAGGCAAAGCTAATCAAATATTTCAAATAAAAAATATTAAAGTTATTTAAAAGGCCATTTTGTGAAGTTGGTTAAATTTACTTGTATAGTGTGTATATTCATTGAAAATTCAGATTGGAAATATTTCACAATCTCCTTACCATATCGCTTTATTCCTTGAATATTGTCACATCTGACAAAAATATTTTTTTATTATTTTTCTTTGGCCTTTTCATAGATTATGCTATACTAAGGGGTTATTTAGTGAAAATTCCACTAACTTCGAGACAGTCTGTAGGAGAATTCCAGTAGAAAAAGTAACCCCTACTATAATTGGAATACGTCCAAATAAAAAATAATCAAAACATTTCCGTCAAATGTGTCACTATTCAAATAAATTAGTGATGTGTTCAATATACAGGTTGAGTAATATATAAAATATATTTAAGCTATAAATTTAATTAAGTTGAAAGTTTTGAATTTGTCAAAGTGTATTAGTATTATGCATCATCTTTATTTAATTATGATTAATTAAATTTATAATTATAAAAAAGTCATGTTTTAGTGTTATATATTGCTAATGTTTAATTATTGTATACTTGCTTAGGCTTATTTATTGTATGATTAAAAATAGTGTCTGATTAGACTAAAATAAGTATGCTGTGTGACTAGCAGTCCAATGAAGTTGGGCAGCATAACTTTGTATTTTAATAAAGTTTTTCCTCCATTTTGTTTGTTGAAATGAGACGTGGTGTTTTATACTGCATTTTTTATTTACTGCTATCTGGAGGGACTCGAGCCTCTGTGTTAGTATCTTTTAAGAACATTAGATAAATTTGTAGCTGTTTATTCATAATTTTGTTTATATTGTGTCAGTTATTTCATCAAGGAATTGAATACTTTTTTCTCTCTGCAACTTCTTGGACCGCTTTCTTTCCGATAGATGGGAGGGGGTGTGGTAGAGGGGTACAGAAGACAGGCTAGATGTTATTTGCCAGGTAGCAAGGAGGAGGGGTGGGGGAAGACAAGGGGGTATTGATCCGGAGGGGAAGGTTAAGAAGCCTTCAGCTAAGACAGAGCCTCTCCTTCAAATCAGGGCGGGACGCTCGAATAAAATGTACAACTCCACTAGCTCCAAAAATTTCAAGTAAATAATTTCATTTTAACATAAAAATATTATCTAACAGTAAACCCTCACATAAAAAAAAAATATTAGAAAAAAATCAACGGTTCATAATACGTAAGCAAATATCTAGGTTTGAATGAGAAGTGATCCCGGAATTCAACATTAAGGTTATTTCACACTAACAGACGAATTGTAAAGAATATTTTTTTACGATTTTCATAGGAAGTGAATGAATGACAGTCCCGTACAAACTATTTGCACGTACTTCTTACGAAATGAACCACAGAATAGTCTAGCGTGTCATGTCTGATTATGCAAAACTTCCATAATTCCTATAAATGACATATTAAATCTCTAACCAAAACGAATTTATTCCACCGTCAAATTATAGACTATAAAGACATTCCCTGAAATATACAAATAAAGCTATGGACATCAGAAAATACTAACAGTAAGTTACATCACAACAATTGAAGACAACTAACAAGTCTTGTAAATATTACAAATCAAGGTGTTTGTGACTTAACATATTCTAAAATATACATTATATTTTTCACATTTTATTTATTGAAACTTCTTTACCCATGCTCTACAACTCAAGGGAAAAAAAGCTATAGGGGAATAAATAGATTTCGTGACGGCAGATGAAACGGAAGTGGTGTGGGGGGCGACGATGGTCAATTCTAGCAGGAAAATTTTCATATTAGGAGTATTTATAATACTATGTTAAATTTAAAATGTCATAAGTATAGCATTGTGAGAAGCCATATTTAAAGTCATGTTAAATGGTAAATGCATAAGAGCTCCTAGCGGATTTTCTGAGCAACTTGTTTAGTAACCTTTCCTTCCAAAACTTCATATTATTGTTTACTTCTAAGTTTTGATTAAAGTAATTTATTATAACATGCTTAAAATAAGTGTAAAAGTTTGGCTACTGATTGTCTTTTTTAAAAGTCCAAAACATAAGACAAAAGAAAAAAAAAACACAAACTACAAGTAAGTAACCTAATACAACAAATAAAACGGTGACAAGCTCAGCTGGTCTGGTTCGTGACGTCATATGATATATATAGTAACGGGGAGTATTCTTGAATAATCAAAAATTCGAGTTTTCAACATAAATACAATAGTGCAAGAGCCGAGGTGAAAAAGGCAGTTATAGCCACCTCGATTTTTGATAACTTCAATGAAAAATATGTATAATTATAAGTCAAAATTGATTAGTCTGTCAAGTTTAGGAAGGGGGGATGCAAAAACCCACCTGTTCCAAAACGTTAACAAAAATTAATTTTTCTTTCGGAGCTTACCTTTAAAATTAACAACACAAGAAAATCCTATAAAACATCATTTAAAAAAGAGGAAATTATCTAAAATATGAGCCACAATAGAGTTATTTACGTTCAATTGCCCTGGAAATAATAGCTTTTTAAAAAGCAACATTTCATTAAAAACGCACCATAAAACCATTTATTTATAAAATTAGATATTGAATTTATTTTGAGAAATGTATATCTAAAAAAAACATTTGACGTACACATGTCTATTAGCACTCAAATTAAAGCAAATTTAATTTGCTAAAAGTAGTTTATGACGTTTATCTTTGCAGCTTATTTTTTATTAGCTGACTCAGTTAATCTTTGCTTAAGTTGAGAGCTGGAGGATGTAGACCAGGAACTGGAACATTTGGTGCAGGTTAATTTAAGTTCGAGAGGGTGAGCTGTTTCGTATAACTGGGAACTGAAGTGAACACCCAAAACAATAGGGGAATTCATGATCTTTAGTTTGACATGTTAAACCGTGTTAAATGGAAAAACTCATGTTAAATGGAGAAATATTTCCTTCTTTTACCATGCTAAAAAGATATTACATATAACATGGTTGAGGGTCTGTTACTAGGCCTGTTAAATGGAGAATGACGTCACACAACAGACCAGCTGAGCTCGCCACCTTTTTTTTTTTTATTAACTTACTCGCTCATGACTTGTGTTTTGATTGTGTTAGTATTGTTTTGGATGTCTTTACAACTAATAAAGCAATGGATGACAATAATAATAATGTAATGACAGTTGCCAATTAGCTCATCTTGATCCTCTTCCTCAGAAGTCAGATCAACAAGGCACTCAGATGCCAAACCTTCACACAACTTCTTTTCAATTCCTTTAGGCATATTGTGATATTACTATAATTACTTTAATCAAAACTTAGAAGTAAACAATAACATGTTGTTTTGGAAGGATAGGTTATAAAACAAGTTGATCAAAAATTCCGCTAGGAGCTCTTAAGCATTTAACATAACTTTAAATAGGGCTGCTCACAATTCCTGTACTTATGACATTTAACATGGTAAAACATTTTACAATAATTCAACACCATGAATACCCCCTCTGAGCAGATCGATGCTGCTTTGGCCTGGCAAGACATCTTAGAAGCGAATTGCTCTCTAATGGGACCAAGGTTAATCTCTATCAAAAACTTGTACGTCCCGTTATCACCTACGGATCCGAAGCTTGGACCTTTGCTAAAGCCGATGAAGCAAGGCTCTTGGTCTTCGAGAGATCCATTTTTAGAAGAATATTTGGACCTGTTAGACAGGGCAATGTATGGAGAAGAAGGAAAAACGCGGAGCTATCGGCCTTGTACAGAGACAATGATATCATGTTTACAAGGTGGAGTAGACTCCGATGGGCGGGTCATGTGGCGAGGATACGCGGCGATGACATCCTATGTAAGGTCCTATCCGAGGAGCTATATGGAGAGAGTGGGTAAGCCGAACATGAGATGGTTGGACATCTACGGATGCCTGGGTCCTTCTGGAAACTCGGAACTTGAGAGCTGCTTCAGAAGACAGGACGGCCTGGCGGAAGCTATTAGAAGAGGCCCAGCGTCGGTAACGGGCTGTCGCGTCAATCATGATGGTGATGATCTTTGTAGTAGTAGTTTTTATGATATTTGACAAAATTTTAGTTCCTAGCTGTTAAGAAAAAAAATTTTATTTATGAAAAAATATATCTCATTAACCATAAGACGTACAGATGTCTGTCAACACTCAAAATAAACGTAATTTAATGTAATATAAAGTAATTTCTGACACATATCTTAATAGCGGTAGTAGTTTGGATGATATTCGTATATAAATATGAATTTTGCACATGAAATTTTATCTAAACAACTATAAATCAATTTATTTTAGCAAATATCATGAAAACTACTACTCCTGCGAAGATAAACGTAATAAACAACTTTATAGTAGATTAAAATAGCTTTAATTTAAGTGTTAATAGAAATTTGTACGTCAAATGGTTTTTGAGATATAGATATCTCTAAATAAATTCACTAACTACTATTTTTTATGTGCATTTTCCATGAATTGTTTGTTTGTAGAAAGGTATATCTCGAGAATTATATTTTAGAAAATTTACTCTTCTTTAAATGATGTTCTCTTACGTTTTCTAGTGTTGTTGGTAGTTTTAAAGATATAGAGCTCCAAATGAAACATAAATTTTGTTTTAACGATTTTAAACAGCTGCCTGTTTTTATTGGCCTACCTATACTTGGCAGACTCATCAATTTCGACTAGTAATTATGTATAGTTCATATTAATAATCAATACTTGATATTAAATAACTGTTTTTTTTTATCCTCTTAGGCTCTCGTACTACTCGGTCTAGTGTATGTATAGTCGGTTTGAAAGCACAAAAATCTTTCAATACCAATAATCAGTTTTAATTGTAGGATTAATTTGTAATTGTAGTACAAGGGAAAACTGAATCAGTTATTCAGTTGTCCTTTGTAGTACAATCAGGCGAAACGTATATACATAGTAAACTTGTAATATATAACAACAATATAAGATTTTTTTTTTTGTTTTATCACTATGTTCTCTTATTTTT
>NW_027106425.1:798036-799454 GCF_000696795.3 Halyomorpha halys | reverse complement strand
TAAAATCGCCTAGATACATTTAAAAAATCTTTCTAAAATCCAAATAATATAGTATTTATATCAAAAGTTATTTATTTTTTAATGTCCTTTTGATACCATAATAATTTGAACTAACAGTTGAGGTGCTCTTAATGCTGTGGTATTTTTAATTAATATATTGATTAAATATAAATAAGATTTTACTTATTTTTGTGCAACAAAAATTGGATCAAATAACATGAATTACGAGAAAAATCTGTCCGTGATGAAATAAAAAGTTAATTTTCGGTTTCATCACGACCCAAAAATCATAAAGATCAGTCAGTACCTTCTCAAGGAATATGTTATTAGTTACCCCAAGACATTCTGAAATCTACAGTTTTTTAATAGATATTGCTTGTCAAGCAATCGAAAAATAAAAATGTCCACTATAACATAAATATGAGTCTTCCAAAGTTTATTAGATACTAAGACCAGTATAGTATTTTAATTGTTTAGAAGGAAGGTATTGGTAAAGAAGCACACACGTGGCATTGGTGAAGATACCTGTTGATCTTTATGCCTTCACCGCCTTGCTCCTGTTCTCTAGATTGGCATTATAATTTTTTAAAAATATTAATACAATAAAAATTTAGCAATATTTAAGAATGTGGTTCATCAAACTTAACTTCAATGTGTATTAAATAAAATAAAACCATTCAAAATTGATTTCTGAAATTACGAACCGCTATACCATGCCGCCATACCGCTGTATAGATTCTTACCATTTATTATGATTATTTATTTATTTTTTTTTGTGAATTTATATCCTATAATATTTAATTCTTATAACGGCATTCGTTCTAATGGCCACTTGGAACCGAGGAAATAATACGAAAGATGACTTTATTAAAAATAAAAAATGACAACAGATTAATAGTTGATCACATAATATGAGGAAGGTGGTCAGTAAAGATACAAAAATAAGAAAAAAATTATTTGTTCCCACGTTTCGACCTGAATTTCAGGCCTTCATCAGGACTGAAAAACAAAACGAGATAACCTTAATTCAGGGAAACATAAAAAAAAAAAACTTGGAAATATACATAGATAGTAATTGATACTAATAGAAGATAAAATATAATATAGTAGAGGTAAGAATTAAATAAAATAAATGATAAAAAAATATTAAAAATCAGACAGTGTTCATGTAAATACAGAAATATAAATAATAAAACGTGTGGAAGAAAATGTTAATGATGAGTAATGGAATTGAGATAATAAAATATGTAAGTAATGATTAAAAAGATATAAATAGTGAAAACAATTAAAATCAAAAATAACGTATAAAATAAAATAAGCAGAACAAAAAATGATGTATTTTTAATCTTTATTTTCTCTTATTAATATTCATGTAATATACAAAATATACATGATTTTCATTCTTTTGTTTCTTTATA